>NW_027069762.1:773886-781073 GCF_002906115.3 Quercus suber | reverse complement strand
TAAGATTGTAATTAATTTAATTTATAATTTTTAATTTAATTAAAAGATACAAAACAAAACAAAATACATAAATAAAAACAAAATACAAACACTATTCCTATCCCAGCAAATTCAAAATGAAACACAACCCACCTAAAATAATTACAGTTACCACAAGGACTATGATCCCAACAACAGTTGCTGTTCCTCTCCAAATATCCCGAAAATATACTGTTTTCAAGGATGCCATATTTTGATTCCACAGGTTACGGTAGTAACTATTAAAATCTTCAGCAACATCATGGTAATAGGAATTTACTTCCACAATTTCGTGGCCAAGTTTGTTAACCATTTCGGCAACTGCTTCATTGCTGCCTAACGAGTTGACAATAATTCCTTCCTCAACAAGCAACTCCACATCATCTTTATTGTTGATAAGAAAATCCAATAGCAAGATATAATTGCATATGTAAGCTTCTTTTGGATAATGACACTGCTCAAGGGCCATGAGATTTCGAAAAAGGTCTTCAGTTTTGTTATCTACTACAAAGTGTGGAATTACCAAGTGAGTTTGCATACACTTCAAGTATGGAATTTTTTTCAAGCACGGTATGCAACCCCAGAGCCATGAGCAATTGAAGCATGGAAATATTTTTGACAACTTATTACACTTCTGGATTTTTACGTCAAGTAACCGTCTATTTTTTTCTGGTCCTTCCTCATTCTGGAATATCAATCCTGCCATGTCCAGCTTTGTTGCACTATGTCGATGTTCAATAGGTTTTCCAGGTTCCAAGTTGGGCGGATGGAAGAAATATCTATGCAAATCAGTGAAATGTTTTACTTTCTTCTCATCGCATATTTTCTCCTCGCTATTAAAAAAGTACTTACAAGCAAGCGTAAGAAAAGAAGCTTGATAGTCCGTAGACGTTGCAAAATATTGATATAACTCATCAAGTATAAAAAATGGAACCTGATTCTCGAGTAATATCAAGTCTTGCCTTATACCATCCTTTAGCCATGGTTTACTTAGTATATAATCCTTTTCTTCTTCCTTAGCATCACTCCTCAAGAAAAGTTCAATGATAAAGATAGAATCCAGGAGAATCATATCCACGAAATTTTTCCCTTCAGGTAGAGTGATCTCTTCAGCATAACAATGGCGGATCTTATCTTTGTTTTCTTCAACGATCTTTTCAAAATCTTCTTGTCTTTTCTTAGTTCGAGAAAAGAATTTCTTGAAATATCTTTCTTTCAGAGTTTCCATGATCTTCATGTCCTCTGGTTCCTCCCTGTTGTGATGAACAGGGCCTATTAAAATAAGCTTCGGAGTGTAGGCTGCATTCTTTACATTGCGAAGTCTTTTGGGGACCTTGTAGATGCAACAATCCGGGTCCCAATTAGGCTCCCCAAATGGTGATATGTCAATGATAGTCTCTTCTGCGCAACTGGAAGGCATGGCAATCTTTTCCTAGTGACAAAAAACAACAATCATTAGCACTAGAATACAATCACTAACTCCAATACTTATTCCGACCATTTACAGCCAATTCAATTGAAATCCAAACCAAAAAGAGTTTAGATCTAATAGTTTAGAGAGTGTCAAGCAAATCTTACATAAAATATAAAAGGAGAGGTGGAGAGAAAATTTAACCAAGAATCTAAATTAGATTCTAATTGCATCCCAATTTTAAATTGTGTATCAATTATGTTTGCATGCAGGTTCATGTATTTAAACTTATAAAATATAAACAAGAATCTTGTAGCTCAACTATCACAACCTAATATTTTTAATCGAGATATTCATGATTCAAATTTCTCAAAACTCCGACTACCAATGTATCCAAAAAATCTTAAAAAATATGTAGGCATCACAATTATTTCATGAGAAATTTTGTGACATCATAATTACAACATGAATAAGTGATGATATGTGCACTATCTTGTGCTGAGAAATGTAAAGAGTCCAAAAATCTTCAATAAATAACTTCAATATTAGGAAGCTACAAAATCACGTTAGTATAAGAGAATTATTCACCTAATATAATTATTATTATTATTTTAGAATAAATCAATAACATAGTGTGCAAATGTCAGACAAAGGTCCTTACACAATGAAATATTCGTATTTTCTATAATAAAGTTTATAATTATATTTTGAAGAAATAAAATTTATATTTCTACCATGTATTTTGTGGAAATTAATCAAGCATTTTTCCTCCTATTCTAATTAATTTTCTTTTTGTATAAATACGATAGATTTACATTTGTGGCATTGGTTCCATAATAATTGATCTTTATCATTAGACTATGGTACTAATTGGTTTTTTTTTTTTTGTTAAGTAGGCACCTGATATTATTAAACTATTTGTGTTACTATTATGCATGTGAAGGGTAAAAAAAAAAAAACATAAAGTTTTCTATATCTTTCCAATTTCAACAGTTTGAGCATGACTAAAATTCTTTACAAACATGATAAGAAAATCTTTCATGTTAATAACTCATAACCGTAATGCTTAATATTACAAGTTTACAACTACTTGAGAGAAAGATAGATCCTATTGAGTACCGAAAAATATATATTTTAAGTTCACACACTTCAAATTCAAAGTTCACTAATGATATGGATTTGGATTTTTTTTTTTTTTTCCTTTTACTTTAGTTTTGTTTTGTGCTAGTTAGATTTAGTATTAGTAAATTAGTCTTAGTATTTAACATTAACTTTTAGATGATTAGTAGTATAGAAGTAAAGTTATAGACGTTTTTACGTTTTGAATTTTTTTTCCTTTCAATTAAATATTAAAAAAAAAGGGAAAAAAAAAATGTAAATGGGAGCACGGCCACTGCCACTGGATGGATGCTAAATGGCTAAATATAGTGTTTTTTGTCTTTATATCTATGCACTTAGACTTTGGCATGTAGTTTAAATACTTTTTAGAAATAAAAAATAAAAAAGGGCCAGATCACTAGTTAGCTGGGTAAGGTTGGGTTGATCCCAAAAAATAGAACAGGTCATAAGTTGACCCTTTTTTATTAAAAAGTTCACATTTGACTCGAGTCAACGCCCATTCTGTCATGTCTTCGTAAAAGTATAGATTTAGAAGACATACTGCATACCGTATTTGATATTTTCATGGTTGATCAAACCAGCCACGACACATACTTCATTTGATAATTTCATGGTTGGAAGAGTCATAGGCCACCGATTTCAAACCCAGAACTTGGATCTCTCTTCTTCCCCAATAGGGTTCTCCTTACTAAATTTGTCATACATCTGAGATCATTAGAGAAAAGGGTAGGCCTTGACCGATTTGGTGGAGGTGTGGGTAATTGGTTTATTGGTCTTGGGTGAAGGTCTGTTTTGGTGGTCGACAATGTTACAACGACATAGAAAAAGAATTGAATTGAGAGAGAAAGAGAATGAGTGGAAAAGTTTTGGCAAAGAAAGAAACAAACAAACAGACTTAGTGGTTTATAAACTCTCATTTCAATTTCATCACGCCAAAAATCTTATAACTTTGAGAAAAAGTTTCCCAATTTTCTCATAGAAGAAAGACTTTGAATTTGAATTCCCCTACTTATTAGAGACCCACCTCGTAAGGTATATTTTATTAAAACTAAAATCCCAAAGTTTACAGGTTACGGAGTATGAACTCAATCAAATTATTAAATGATCAATTATTTTGGCAGAATTTATCTTGAAGAACAAAAAAAGAGTGAAAGGATGAAATAAAGAACCTGCAAATTTTATCTTGAAGAGAATGCTTGAATACTTAGCTCCCCTGGGACAGTGCAGTCAGCTAGAGATCGTGCCTGATGAAGCAAGCTTTTGGATTTGGATCTCTCAATTCTCTATTCGGTCATAGCTAGAACTCAATCATAATAGACAATATCTTGTACACTGATAGTACTTCCTAAATTTTTCTTGCGCTCCTATTTTATAGTGTGATCTCTCACAAGACGCATTGAAGTGTAGATGTGAAGAGCCAATCAAAATCAAAATTTAAGGAAGCTTTATGAATGATTCAACTTTGTACGGCAAGCATTTTTGTATATAGTAATGCAATGTGAAACGAAGACTTGCACAGTTGCAATAATATATAGCATGTTCTTTAATTTAGTCATAAGGACCAGTGCAATTGTCATTTTCCAGAAGAAATTTACTGGGTACTTCCTGAGCTCTCCCCTCTCACATGAGGGGTGGATCTCATGGGGGGACCCACTCCTCATAAGAAGCACTGCTCTCAAAATACCCAACAACTTCCCTTTCCAAGAACCCAACAATGGTAATTTTAGTGTCACTGCCAACTTATCTACTGGATTCTAGATGGCGAAAAGTCCAAGGTCTTTCCATTGCCGTGGGATAGACTTGCTTTCGGAGTCTTTGTGGGTCAAGAAGAGAACTCACACATGACCTAATTTACTTTACTTTTACAGTTTATTCACACGTGGGTAACACTTAGTAGTCCCGGAGCAATGCTCCGGGCTCTCACAAAGTGGGTGAGCCCCATGGTGGGTCCCACATGTGAGGCCCGTCCACTTTGTGAGAGCCCCGAGCATTACTCCGAGACTATCTAAGTTTTTCCCAAATTATAGAAACATGAACCAAATTGTGTTCTATAAGATATAATTTTTGTTTGCCGAATAAATTATTTCATTAGAAAGAACAAACAAAACAAACAAACAAAAGGGACAAGAGTCAAAAGGGGCTAGGCGGCTAGCACATCTCATGCACTCGATTGCACGTGCGTGCCTTGTGATTGGTCCCATTGTGTTTACCAAATGGCGGACCAAACTCGTGGTTAGGATTATTAAAGTTGTTTAGGTACTCAAATTAATACAAAATTTCTCTCTCCCAAACCACACATTATGAGACATATTTAATGATATTATAATCACCGTGCTATCCCTTGAACAATTATAAGTCTCTCTTTAGTTTTTAGTTATAGTATTTGAGGAATGTTTGCTTATTGGATGATTAACTTAGTAACGTTGGCTAAAAGTTTCTTGAAGGCTATAGATTGATAATTATTCTAGATATTCGGTAGAAAAAAGTTTGCTTACAAACTTAATATAGCTTAGGCTACAACTTTCACTATAAAAATTAACATAGTTACATATTTTTAAAATTTAATTATTGAATTACATGTTTTTTTATATTTTTAAAACATATGTCAAATTTCATGTCAATCGAATGTAATTTATTATTGGATCTATAAACTTATATATATTTTATGCATAATTTTAAACTATAAAAAATTGAAATTTAAATATTTAATTGATGACATAACTATCAATTTTTGATTTTCTAGAAATTTTGTAAGCATGGAGGATATAAGAAGAAAATGTAATCCAGCAGTAGAGTTTTCAAAATTTATATCTAATAAAAAGATATTGAGTAAAGTTGTAATCTTAAAGTACAACTAAATTTGTTATCAAACCTGTTACTTATAAATTTTCTTAGGATGGGCTTGATCTTAGGATAATACATCCGCTAATATGAATATGGCTCCACAAGGCTCTAAGCACAAAGAACAATTGGCAAATATTACTTTTTAAAAATAAATAAATAAATAAATAACCCATGCAATTAAAATTCCAAGTCCTAAAAGTCAAAGTCTCAAATCCTATTTTTTACTTTGGTTGGTTTCCCTCAAACTATATATGTTAGATCGATTATGGTCCAAAATTTAAGGCACAAAGTTGTCGAAAACCCAAATCTCTATAAGTAGGTATTTACAGGACAAGTCACTTAGTCCTATTAGGATTTGAATGTGCAAAAATTTGGATTTTCAAAATCTTATAAGAAAACTTAAAAATGATAATACCTCAAAGATTTTCATTTTATAATATATACATATATATATATATATATTCTATTGTACAATTTTATGACATGAATATCAATTTAGCTTGCTTCTTCTTTCAATGCATTAAGAGTCATAAGTTTGAACCCACTTAGAGCAATTTCCTTGTTAGAAGTATTGATTAAATAATTAAATTTATGATATCCCTAAAGCTTAAGATTTTGGGATAATTGGTAATTTAACATAGTATCAAAGCAAGAGCTCTTAAGTTCAATCCCTATCTCTTCCACTCTACCTCCCATTTAAATTCTCATATGTTGGGTCTCACCTATTAAAAAGTAGTTTCAACCCACACGTGAGGGACAGTATTAGAAGTATTGATTAAATTTACCATATCTCAATAGATTAAGCTTTTAGGACAATCGGTAATTTAACAGTCCTCACTATGTTTGCTTTCTATAGAACTTTCTGTCACTAACGAAAATCCTCTAATATGTCAACACCTGTCATGGTCTTGCCCCTTCTCTCTCAATCATTTTCCTTTTTAGGAAAAGGTAAAGATCCATTTCCCACCACAATGATTATAGACTAGAACATTCACATCGGTCTATCTAAAATTTTTCGTCTATTTTAACATAACAACCTACTTTTTCCATTTTACACAAGCACTTTGCAAAAACACTGACATCAGGTTTTCTATTATACATTTTATTCTCTTTAAATAATCATTTTTTTTATTCTTTTACCTACACACATTAAAACACGCATTTTCTTTCTCATTTCCCAATACAGTGGACTAGTGTCATTTCTATAAAAAAAAAAAAAAATCTCTCTCTCTCTCTCTCTCTCTCTCTCTCTCTCTCCTCTCATGGTAGCTCTTTCACTTTCTCTCTCATGGTAGCAACAAGCTTTCCATGGCAGTTGTAGGTTAGGTTTTAGGTTAAGCTTTTAGGAAAATCGGTAATTTAACACTCCTCACTATGTTTGCTTTCTATAGAACTTTTTGTCACTAACAAAAATCCTCTAATATGTCAACACTTGTCATAGTCTTGCCTCTTCTCTCTCAATTATTTTCCTTTTTAGGAAAAGGTAAAGATCTATTTCCCACCACAGTGATTATAGACTAGAACATTCACATCGGTCTATCTAAAATTTTTTGTCTATTTTAACATAACAACCTACTTTTTCCATTTTACACAAGCACTTTGCAAAAACACCGACATCAGGTTTTCTATTATACATTCTATTCTCTTTAAATAATCTTTTTTTTTTTATTCTTTTACCTACACACATTAAAACACACATTTTCTTTCTCATTTCCCAATACATAGGACTAGTGTCATTTCTTAAAAAAAAAAAAAAAAAAAAAAAAATTCTTTTTCTCTCTCTCTCTCTTTCTCT
>NW_027069762.1:749121-771233 GCF_002906115.3 Quercus suber | reverse complement strand
TTTTTTTTTTTTTTTTTTTTTTTTTTTTTTTTTTTTTTTTTTTTTTTTTTTTTTTTAAAGTAAAAAAAGGAAAAAATCAGAAAACTAAGAAGAAAAGAAAAAGTTTTTGTATTATACATCTTCAGGATGTGTAATTGAGGTTGGCTTATGAAATTTACATTTCATGACTGTGTACCTTATCTTCAAGATCCTATGGCACTTTTCCATGATCTGGTAAAGGTTCTTAACCTTTATGCCAATAATGAATTTCAAATTAGGGCCAATCCTAATAGAAATCCCAACTCCAAGTTTGCATCTAAAAGAGTATGGATATAAAAGACTCAGCCTCAGTGAGTCTGTCTGACATGGTCCTTCTGTTAATTCTTTCAATCTCCTGTGACCAAAATTGTTTTTCTTTAGGGTTTGCATTTGCATGACATTCATACGTTGCATTCTAGGTTTGTTTTTGTTGTTTTTTAGTTTTTTAAATAAAAAAAGGAGAAAATCAGAAAACAAAAAAGAAAAAGAAAATTCTTTTGTATTATACATCTTCAAGATGTGTAATTGAGGTTGGCTTATGAAATTTACATTTCATGGCTGTGTACCTTGTTTAGTTTTGATGAGTTTTATTTTTTTGCACTTTGCTAGTTTGTGTTATGTAGTGCTTATATTGTGTGAGTTGTTTATGGTTTTTAATCACATGCTCTTGATTTTGAAGTCATATTCTTTTGATTATAGGGACTAAAAAGTCCTAGAAAAAAGACATAAATAACCATCTTACCACTGTTACTCGCCAATCATGAACATCTGTGTGCAAATTATAAAAGCCATGCTCAGTAAGATGTAGCACTTACACAGCAAAATACTTAAGGTGTTACTGTACAACAGATAAAAGAAGCAAAAAGAAAAATGAAAAACAGAGAAAAATATGCTTCAAAAGAAAAAGAAAAAGCAAAATTAAAAACAAAATGCACTGTTACAAGCATGTTTTCTCGGAGATGTGGGAGTTATACGATGTAACTCTTTAGGTGATAGTTACTTTCAAACTTATGTGATGAATAATGTAGAAATTGTGCTTATTTTCTATCTACATATCACATTGTGAGTATCTCATAGACTTACTAGTTGCACACACCACAAGAAAATCTTGTTAAACTCTGTACATGTGATTGTGTGTTAAGTTTTGTGGCCTTCCAAAATTTAGCTTCTTGATGTGTTTAATGCATTTTGGGGGAGTGGGGAAAGAAAAGATTGAAGAAAATTGTTAAAGTTTGAATTTTTCATAGAAAAGTTTGGTTTTGTAAAACATTTGAAATCATGAACATACATCTCATATCATAAAAACAATTTTTCAAATGTTTTTGCAGAAAAAAGTTTTCCAGAATTTCCAAATTTCTGTTTCTTCAGGATTCGATCGATCGAGTTTATTTTTTGACCAATCGAAAAGGGAAGAGGAAAATTCAGTTTTTCAACTTAAAGTCTTGAGCTTGCTCAATTCCTTCTCCATTCCCTTCGATTAGTCGAGCGTATTTTTATGAACATTTCAATCCCTTCCTGATTCCTCTCGACCGATCAGATTTCATATTTTCAAAACATATAGGAATCAAATCAGACTTCTAAACTATTCCTTGTCTTTCTCTTCAATTCCTCTCTCAATCCCTTCTCACCATTTTTTTTTTTTTGGTCGTTTTTCTTGGGCAAAGATTCAAAGGTTTTCTTCAAAAACTTAAGGTAAGACATATTTTCCCTTTCTTTTTAATCAAATTACTTGATTTCATGCATTTTCTTAGGGATTTCTGCATTTTTAGAAATTTGGGGTTTTTTTTTTTATAATGTTTTTGGACATTTTGATAAAAAAAATGAATCATGGGTTTTTCTTCATGCATCATTTAAACATGATTCCCACACTTTAATTTCAAAATTTTCATGGTTTATAAAATTTTTTGAAATTAGGGTTCTTATGTTCTTGAGAGATTTTGGGATTTTGTTAAATTGGGTAAATTTGAACAAAATTGGCTTGTGTTTTTGATAGATTGAGTGATTATAACATGAATTATGCTTGTTATGTTGTTCAATTGATCGATATAAGGTCTTTTTGAAAATTAGGTTTTTCAAAATTGTGGATTTCTAAAATTCTTAGTTTTCTTGGTCAATGTTCAAAATTTTGATGAAATTTGATTGTTTTAAAGCATTAGAGTATGTATCATATGAATTTTAATGTCATGCATCCTATAGTTTTTCAAAAATTCCATGTTATCTTGTCTCTAACCCTTCTTAATGCAATCTGCCCTTGGTTTTGGCGTGTTGTTTTGTTTTTTTCTTTAGTCATGGCTCTTAAGGTTGGTAGGAAATTTAAGACTAGAACTAATAGGAACCTTGGGTCATCCTTTTCTGGTTCAACCTTAGTGGATAGAGTTAGGTTCTTGTCTACTAAATGTGAGGAGATTTATGAGACCTTGACTAAATATTGGTCCATATGGGGTGAAAGAGAAATTGTCTTGAGTGAGTTAGATCCCTTCATTCATAGGAACTAGGTGTCTTTGTGTGAGGTGTCTGATCTTCCTCCTACAGCTTTGATTAGAGAGTTTTACTCTTACCTATCTGTCTATTCTGAGGTTACAGGTGGTCATTACTTGACTTCCTGGATTAGAGGTTAAGAGTTTACCATCACTAAACAAACTGTTTCCGAAGATTTAGGAGTGCCTTTAGTTTGTAAACACACATACCTATACACTTAGTTTCCTTCTATTGATGACATTATGTCACTTCTTTGTGGTAGACCTATTTCTTGGAGTACTAAACCATGAATCAATTCTTTTGAATTTACTATGCTTAATTCTTTATATTTGAGGATTTCTTGTCATAACATCTATCCTATTCTTCATGTTCATACTGTTCTTATAGATAGATGTGCTTTTCTTTATGCTTTTGTTACTGATGGTTCTATGTGTTTTCCCTCTCTGTTTATCCAAACCATTGTTGATATTTCTAGGAGTAAGAGTAAAGGTCAAAAATTGTTCTTTGCCATGTACATTTATAGGATTTTGAGGTTTTTCGGGTTGTTTGAGTTTCCACCCTTAGAGTTAGTTCACATCACTACCCCCATAGGAGCCACATTTCTTAGACAGCAACAGGCACAAATAAAAAGTGTTGAACCAAGCATTGGGACGACAAAGAGATCACGAGGAGAAGCTTCTACTACAGCTATTGCCTCTGGTGCTATACCTGCTACTAAGGAGACTTTTGTGGATCCGACTACAGCTATGGATCCTTCTGGTGGTGATGACGATGTAGACCTTACTATTGCCCCTCCTCTCTCACTCTGTGCCATGATGAAGTCTTTCATGACTACTCAAGCAGCTTATGGACAGCTTTTGGATGAGTTGTTGATGGAGGTTGCATCCTTGAGAGCAGATTTTGCGGAGTATAGGAGTGCTTTTCCACCTCCTCCACCCTCTGATGACTGATTTTTCCTTTGGAAATTCATAACAAAAATGGGAAGTAGGTTTTAGGACTTTTTGTACTTAGGGGGAGTTGAGTTTTTGTACATATGAGGAGTTTGATGTATTGTTATTGCTCATATTTCTTTTCTTTTCATATTTCATTGTTTAAATCTGTTTAGTGTTACTGTTCTTGTTTTACAAACATTGATGTGGTTCTTGATTATGATAGTTATTGATGATGAGGTTATTCATTATGATCCTACTGTCTCTTTATATGTTTTGTGAATTAAAGTTTAGATTTTTACTTAGATTATGGTACTATATTTTCCACACATGCGTTTATGGTTTGTTTCTAGTGTCTTAAGAATTTACAGGTTTATTCTTTCTACAGTGATAGGCCAAACGCGTATTGACCCCTTGTGATAAATTAACCAATTAATTTAGCTAAGTAAATTAATTAAGTTAATTAACATACAAAGTGTGTGGTAGCACAAACAAATCACCAACTAAACTAATTATACAGCAGAAATTAAATTAACACAGTGATTTGTTTACGAATGGGGAAAACCTACATGGCAAAAACCCTACCGGGTGATTTTTAGGTCACCACTCCCGAAATTCCATTATTATCACAACTAGCGGTTACAAGTAAAGGAATCTCAGTACCTTATACCAATTTACAGTTAAACCCTTACCCCAATATCCAATTGGACTTGTTCTGTAGTGACAATTTCTCCTTTTGATGTACGGCTCCCAAGTATGTGACTAACCAATTGCGCGGATCCCAGTACATGACTTCAATCACCAACTAGAGAAGATTGTTGGTTGCACAATTCTTCAGTTCATCCACATGATGAAGATTAAGAAGATGCTTAGTCACAAAACCCTATGGTACACATACACAGCAATTTCTTGAACTAAGGCAAAACTTTGTCTCCGATCACAATTTTCTTGAGTAAACTTTTCTCAAAGCTTATGCAACTTGTGTACTCTTTGACAGCCCTTAAAACAATCCTTTTATATGTATAGGGTTAGGAGAAAAGAATGCCCAAATACATATTCACGGATCCCAAGAAAACAAATCAGAATTTCTATTTCTTTCTTAAACCTCGACAAATGGGAGGTGTCAAGCAGCTATCGAGCAGGTGTCGAGCACACGGGCTGAAAAGCTTCTTAAACTTCGACACATGCTAGCTGTCAAGATAGTTGTCGAGATTTAGTAAACTTGCACTTCTCAGCTTGTTTCTTAGACAAATTTGATGACTTCAACACTTGATCTTGAAACACAATTTCTTGAAGTATTAAGAACACCTAGATCTACCCAATTACAAGTAAAGTGTGTTTTGTCAAAAGGATTAACCATTTACATAAAAGAAAGATATACGTTCTTAACAAGTGAAACACATATGTCCTAACAAGTTGGGAGGTAGTTGGTCGGGGCACAGCCCATAGTACCGAAGTGTGTCAAGTAAGAGGGGGTCCACGGGAAACCTAACCCCACCCTCTAGGATTGCCATTAGAGGAAAGAAGGTAGTTTGTTCCCCTCTGTGGGGGTCGAATTCACTCTCGTGGCAATACGCCACATCCACATCATTAGGAATATCAAATTTCTGCCTAAAGGTGGCTAAGGATGCCGCAGTATTTAGAAGGTAAGCATACCCCATCCTAGAGTCTAAAATCGAGGGGAGAAACTTGAAGAAAGATGCTGAAGTAAAAGAAAGAGGTAGGAAACTTACTTTAGGCTCTAGGGAAGAAAAAGGGGCTCTGGGCAGCGAGTAGGTGCACAGATGAATGCTCAGCAGAGAGATAATTCAGAGAAAGGAGAATTTAAAAATGGAGAAGTGATTTGGAACGAACTATTTATAGAGGACAAAGGAAGAAGGAAACAACACCTAATCAACAATAATGAGGCTCATTTAACGAAGGATTCACATGGGTGCCAACTGACACATGCGCCTCTTCGATTCACGAACTGTCAGGTAATGATGACTGGTGAACCAAACGGGCCGAAACAGCACGTCTTTTAATGGCGCATTAATGGGTTTTTTGGAGCCACCCAGGCTTATGCCTGTTGACCTTCTCAAATGGGAGTGCACTTCGAGCTCTTTGATTCTGCCAGTCACTGAGCACGAATCAAGGAAGGCCAATGTATGGACCTGTGATGCCCAAGCATGATTGAACCCTAGCTCTAACGTGATAGTGAGGCCCATGGTCCCCATCTCCCTTTATCCAAGATCCCAACTTAGGCCCACGCGGATTGCAAGCCCAGGTTTCATCAATCAATCTTTGCTTGGGGGACCTTAACCGGGCAATGAAGGAAGAATAACGTCTGAACATCCCATCCCAAATGTGCCCGGCATCACCTAGGAGCATCGCAGCCGGACATGTCTGCTGGAGTGGGAGCCAAGTTCCAAGGCCACTCTTACTTTGTCCCACTCCCACCTAACCACGCACCTATGGCTGATGATATTGGACCTCACATTACACTAACTGCAAAAGTAATCATAGCACCCCACTAATTGGAATGCTATAAATAAAAGAAGTTGGAGAAGAGGAGGGGGTAGGAAAAAGTTTGGAGAAAAGAGAGAGAGAGAGAGAGAGAGAGAGAGAGAGAAACAAATAGTAGGAGGAAAGAGAAGGAGGAGGGTAGCAACATAGAGAGAGAAAAGTGATCTCATTGAGTCTCTATTTCAAGAACAATCCAAAGTAGGAAATCCAAACCCACCATACAAATAAATTGTAAGCCCAAGCGAGATCTTAGCCTAATAGCCTCATTTTTTACGCACACAAGCTCTTTTTTCTTTTTTCTTTTTTCTTTTTTTTTTTTTTTTTTTTTTTTTTTTTTNTTTAACATAATATTAAGTGTAGAATATAGTAAATGAGAGCGAATAAATAAACAAGATACTCTCATCCATAATCATTATAACACAACATTAAAATGAAAGGTAAAAGAGTAGGGAAGAAGAATGCAAACATAAGATAACACGCCGATGTGTTATCCAAGATGAAACCGAAGTACTCGATATAAAACCTCTCCGTCGCCCTCCAAGCGGTAATCGATCTACTAGACAATCAATTGGGATACATTAGTTAGCAAGAGACCCTCCAAGCCTAATTTACCTGACGCACCTAAGCCCTCTAAGCTCCTACTTCAACAAGGCTTCTCGAAACCGTGTCTTGTCTAGCTCTCCAGATCCCATACTAAGCCCGATTGCATCCGCCAAAGCCTGACTTCTTCTAATACTTTCCAGCATCACCAAAACCTCACTAAACACTCTAAAAGAGTGTGGTAAGTGTTTGAGCTATCAACCTCTCAATGGAATGGAAATGGAAAGGTAGGAGTTGAGGAAAATGCACAAGCAATTGTGTAGAGAAATGTGGGTATAACAATCTCTAACTCTCAAGGTTTGTGGTTAGGGTTTTCTCTCAAAAGCACTCCTCAACATCTGTGGGTAATATGGGTATATATAGTGTGGGTATAGATAGTGTGTATCAGAAATGACAATCTGGCCAAATAGAACGTTTTGCGGGTGTCTCGTAGTAATAAAGCCTTACCCACGAGATACTCATGAAAACCAATTGTCTCCATCCTGTCCTAACTCTTCGCATTCCATTTATGTACAAGGCACATGCTTCACTTCGTAGGAAGCTTAGTCACAAGCTACCCGCGAAAATAGTTTTAGTCTTCATGCCTTGAGTTCTCTCTCTCTCACACAACCCTTACAGAGAAATCCCACAAATAATACAAGGTACATAAGATTGAATATAATTACAATCAGATTTGGTACGGAATAAAAGCCAACAAAAACATAGTTGTAAATTACAACTTTACACTAACAATTAAATTATGATTTTTCCCTTATGTTGAATGAAAGTTTGCCCTTGAAACAAGGTTATATTGAGGTTGCAAAATGGGATGTCTACATTTTAATACCTAAAATTCTAGTTTAAATTAGAGGGAATCATGTAGGTGGTTATGATGTAAGCAAAAATATCATTTGCTAAAAGCTTTGTAGCTCTACCAGAACTTGCAAGTTTTTCAAGGTTGAAATCTTATTAAGAGGATTTTATAGATTATGATATACTTACAATGCCTCTATAATTTAAGATGGTTAATTATTTATAAAATATATTAATTTATGCACGGATTTAAATGGTGAATCTTGAGAAGAACATAATAACTCGCACACACAAAAAGATAGTAAATAAATTAATCTCAAATTAGAATATTAATAATAAAATTTACATTTAAAATGGCATGTCGTAAAATCCCCATAATTTAGCCTGGATAGCTGTAATTCTAAACAAACAACATAGGGATAGCTAGTTAGCCACTGCCCAACGGGCCTGTATGGTCTCTTGACTCATTTGATTAAGAAGATCGAGTTGCTTTTAATGAATCGTAGTTCTTGATAGTTTGCTTTTATGCATAGAAATGGAAATAGAGTGGTTTTTTTTTTTTTTTAGTAAACAGTAATACTTATTAGAATACACACGAAAATAGTAATAATAGTGGTTTGTAGATGTAATGTAAATGTTTAATTAGGAGTTTTTCCCCTTTCTAAATTATATATGTCTGATTTTCAGCTTTTCTTATCCCCTACAAAAAGGCATGTTCTATGGGATTACAACAGATTGTAATTATAATGAGCTTGTATGGTATTGCAATACCAAGGAGTGACCTTTAAAGAGTTTGGTATAGTCAAGGCTGTGCATAGATACGCTAGAAACAGAGAGCCTAATTTTTACATCCCCACTATTTAAAATAACTCACAACTAGTTCTAAACTTCTTCCTTTTTTTTTTTCTTTTTTTTTTTTTTGCGAAAAGCCACTTTTAGTCCCTACATTTTTAGGCAATTTTCATTTTAGTCCATACATTTTATTTTTACCGTTTTTAGTCCTTATTCTAAAAAACGCTTTCCATTTTAGTCCCTGGCATTACTCATTTATCATAATTATCCTATGTGGCAAACAGTCCAACAGTAAATGCTAACATGTTCATTAAAATAATATTAAAAAACTATTTATATTTTTAAAAATACCACATCAACAATTTAATTTTTAAAAAAGGCCACGTCAGATAAAAATAATTAAAAAAAATTTTAACCTAATTATTTAAAAAAAAAAGAAATTAGTTAAATTAATTTTTTTCTTTTTTTTGGTAAAACATGAAGAACTCAGAACTCAGACATCATTAAGAAGCTTTGATTCAGCAACATTACTTGGTTCCTTCAACCACAGCTCCCAATCAACGCAATCAGGTCTAACTGTCATTCCCACAAGGTAGAGCCTTCAATACATGATTTGGACCACAAACTCTGCTGGTTGTCAATCATCCAGCCCACATGACAAATCGAAGCCTGCAACTAATAACCAATCTCTCCGACCTATGTTCATTACAACAAACCCTGTTGCATTGACCAGATTCCAATGAAAGCCCGTGCTCATCCTCAAAGGCAGATACGAGTTCATCAGTGTTTTTATCCATGTGGAGTATAGTTTACCTGAGTTGAATTTATTTTTCTACTATATAAAATTTGAAGTGGCTAGACGGAAACACCACAAAATGCGATTTGAAGTACCTGAGTTGTTGTCTGTTTGGATCTAATTTAGAAAGACTGTTTTTTATTTTGAGCTCCCATTGTTCAAATCATCAAAGTGTATAAAAAAAATAGTTCTAAGCTCTGAGCTCTTCATGTTCTTCCAAAAAAAGGAAAAAAAATAATTTAACTAATTTCTTTTCTTTTTTTAAAAAATAATTAGGTTAGAAATTTTTATATTATTTTTATCTGACATGACTTTTTTTAAAAATTAAATTGTTGATGTGGCATTTTAAAAATGTAAATAATTTTTTTAATATTATTTTAATAAACACGTCAGCATTTACTGTTAGACCGTTTGTTACGTAGGATAATTCTGTTAAATGAGTAACGACAGGGACTAAAACAAAAAGCGTTTTTTAAAATAAAAATTAAAAGTAATAAAAATAAAATGTATGGACTAAAATAAAAATTACCTAAAAAGGTAGGAACTAAAAGTGACTTTTCGCCAAAATTTATCTAAGCAGAATTTTCGTTAGCCAAGCTTGGAGAACAAGTTGGATTTGTTGGGGTCTAATCACATCAGGCAAATTCGAAGCCCAAATGACACGATTGCCCAAAAAGGCCTTGTGTGAGAGAGAGAGAGAGAGAGAGAGAGAGCTGTGTTTCTAGAAAGTGACTAATGACCAACTGCCTTGTTGTCTATACATATGATTGGGAGTTAGGGAAAGTTGGTGAGTTTCTACCCAAATGCAAACATGCAAATCAAGTTTCCAACTATCTCCATCTCTATCTGTGTTGATATATAATTTATAAATTGGCTCCCAAATACCCTATAATCAGTTTGTTAATATAGTTTTGTGTCAACTATATATGTAACCATGGTTTTATGTTTAGTGACTTTGCTTAGTTCTTTGATAACTGCAACTTCTGGAAATGTATGTCTAGTATCTCTTGGACATAAAAAGACACTTGTGTTCAATCCTTGCCTTGTCGAGGATGTGTTTCTCACTGGAACTGATCCTATTTGCAAAAAATAATATTTTTGTTGGTAGATTCTCTTGAGAATAATGCTATTTTCATGTTTACTAAATAAAGATATGGTTCGATAATAATTTAAATTGTATGATCAACTAACAGTACAACACGAAAAAAAAAAAAAAACACACAGTACAACATGAAATAAAATCCAACAAAAATATTTGTCATTGCCCACTTGCTGCATTTATGAGCAAATCGTTATAAATTTACAATACCTTTTAACCAGTTAACAAAACGTGACAATAGAATTCAAAAAAAAAAAAAAAAAGGGTATCAAACCGCCTAAAAGGAAATCCTCTTTCCCCGCTTTAAATTCTTTGTTGATGATGTTGGTTCTTTCATTTTTTTAAGGGATAAGTCCTAAGAGTCTAAGACCAAAAATTGAGAAAAAGTTATTCCTAAATAAACAAATTAATAGAGCTCTAGGGAATCCCATATGAACCACTACTACCTACTTTGTGTTCACTAATTCTTGTTTAGCCAAATATACATATACATTCACCACCTTAAAAAATAATAATAATAATAATAAATAACAAAAAAATCCAAAATGTATTCTGTACAGTAGAATTCACTAGATTGGGCTTGAGATCACGATCCCACGATCTAGATCACGATTTTACCCGGACTCCACCCTATAAGCAATTTCACTACTATTTGGATTGATTTGGTGATGTAGCCAAATCAAGATCCTAACAACCATGTTGTCAATTTCACTCCTTGTTGCTTTCCATCTTGATTTTTTTTTTTAAAATTTTAAAATAGCTTTCTTTGTACTTGGCTAGCTGCTCATCATTCGCTGCAGGTTTATGGACTATGGTGTTGACTGCTCTCCTTTGTTCTTTATTTCTAGTTGACCTTTATTTACTTGGAGCATTCATATCAAAGCTTTCAAAATGCTAAAATGCTATTTTTTAACAACACAAACAATAATCTACATCAATGATGCTAAAGCTAAAACATTTAGCACCCAAGCTACAATAAGATATCATCTTTGACAGCTTACTGTAGCAACATTCTTTAAAAAAAATAAATAAATAATTTTTTATTCCATTCTCTCTCTTCTCCTCTTAAATAATATTTATTTCTCTTTTTTCTAAAAACTTCTTTATTTGTTGGCTTCTTCTCCTCCATTCTTTTCCGTTTGTCTTTTTCTTATCTCTTTTTATCTTTTGCTCTTTCTTCTTCTCCTCTTGTTCAAGCTCTCTCTCTCTCTCTCTCAAAAAAAAAAAAAGTGGTGGTGGTGGTAAATGGTTTTGGGTCATGGTTTGCTGTGCTATAGTGGTGGTGGAGGATTTTGGGTCAGGGTTTCGATATGTTGTGGTGGTGGTGGTGGTGGTGGTGGTGGTGATGATGGGTCACAATGGGTTTGCTCTCTCTCTAGGTCATGGTGGTAATGGTAGGCAATGGTGGGTTTTTTTATGGGTTCTTTTTTTCTTTTTCTTTTTCCGTGGTGGTGGTCTCGGTGGATTTTTTTTTTTTTTTAGGTGGCTTGTGATTGTGATGGTGGTTGTTGTGGCTGGCGGTGTTTTATGTTTTAATGGGTTTGTGGTGGATTGTTGATGATGGTGGTTGTTGTGTTTGTGGTGTGGTTTTGTTTTGAGTTTCTTCTCTCTCTTTTTTTCTTTTTTTTTTGGGGGGGAGGGGGAAGTTGTGGCTGCCATGGTGGTTGTGGTGGTGGTGGTGGTGAAAGTGGTTGGTTGTTATGAACTTTTTTGGAAGTTTTATTTTATTTTAATAAGTTGTTTATATTATTTTAATGAGATAAAGGTAAAAATAGAACTTTTAATGTTGGGTGTATTGTAAAATGAGTTGTTAAAATTGATAAAGTGACTTTTTGATATGCTAAATGCTAAAATTTTTGAAAGCTTTGATGGGCTCTCACCGTTTTCTATTGTTCTTCAACTTTTATTGTTACAATCTTGCACTGATCTATTGTCGTTGGCTTTCTGCTTTATTTTATAATGCCTGTCTTTTCTTTCTTTTCTTTTTTTTTTTTTTTTTTTTGAAACAGAAGCATATCATTCAATTAATCAGAAAAATTAGCATCTTGGTACAAAGCTCCCTAGCTATTGGAGGAACATCTTCCATACAAAACAAATCTTGACTAATGTTTCTAGCAAATTGAACTAACTCATGAGCAACTCCATTACCCCCTCACCTAGTACATTTAATCCTAACCCATTGCAAGTTCCTAACCAAATGATGAATATCCCCAATTATATTCCCAAGCAAAGAATAATCATCTTGCAAAGCCGAAACAACTTTCATGACAGAAGAATTATCCCCTTCAATGACTAGTTCAGAGAAGCCAACATCAACAGCAAATTCAATAGCTTTCCAACATGCAAGAAACTCAGCCTCCTCACTACAAGATACCTCAGGACCCTTTGCTGCCATGGCTGCCATAGCATCACCTTTTTCATTCCGGATAACTGCACCAAAACCTGAACTACTAAGAGCCGAAAGCAGAGCTACATCAAAGTTAAGCATGAAGATCGAAGGAGGAGGGGGCTACCAGGTGTCCCGAAAAGATTGCCCTCCGCATGCTGGTCCCATCAATATTAATGCAGTCCAAAACTCCTCAAGAAACTCTGTTGCCCGATTATTCAACCAACCTGGATCATGAAACTTACCTCCATGCACAACACAATTTCTTTGATTCCAAATCAATCATGCTTGAAAGAGCACAACCTCCATATCATGAGACTCTACTCGCTCCATTAAGTATTCCATTAACTGGAGCATATTTGCCATACATGACCCACCTTTTTGCAGAATTTTTAAGCTACCTGCCCACACATCTCTAGCCGCACCACATTCCCAAAGTGCATGGACAATTGATTCTGGAAACCTCAAGCAAATTGGGCACATCGCATCTACAATAATTTTTCTCTTAGACAGATTCAATTTTGTTGGTGAGATTTCATTACAAGCTCTCCACCCAAACACCTTTATTTTGTTAGGAATTCTAAGTTTCCAAATTGTAGACCAAACCTTCTTTCCAGCACAACCCCGAGAACTCTCAGCTACCCTTCCTTCTCTCAATACTTCCCTAGCCACCTTGTAAGCAGATTTAACAGTAAAAATCCCCTTCCTTTGGTGCATCCAGGTCATAAATTCCTCCACATGTCTTCAACTGAGCTGTATTCTACAAATAGCTTCGGCATCTTCTTTTTCAAACATATCCATGATAACATCAGCCCTTCATGCATGCAAGTCTTGGTCAATTAATTCAGCAACAGTCGCCTCACGAACTTCATCTTTCACTAGATTTAGAGGTTCATTTGTTGAATAATTTGGTATCCATTTATCCCCTAAAATCAGAATTGATTGGCCATTCCCAACTCTCCAACAACATCCAGACTTCAAAATAGGAAAAGCGGTCATAGTGTAAGTAGGAATAGACTGAGCAATTGTTTTAATCAAAATTTCCTTACCAGCCTTAGACAACATCTTCCCTTTCCACCCCTGTAATTTTTTCCATATCCTATCCTTCAAGTATGAGAATGTATGATACTTTGTTCTCCCTACTAAGGTAGGCAGCCCTAAATAAGACTCAAATCGGTTCACTTCCTGCACTCCCAAAGTCCTCAAAATGCCTTGCTTCTGACTGGCTGCAGTATTGCTACTAAAAATGACCGAATACTTCTCCAACTTTATACACTGGCCTGACGCATTAGCATAGGTCTGAAGCATCTCAGAAACGACCTCCACTTCATTTTGTGTTGCCTTGCAGAACAAGAGGAAATCATTTGCAAACAATAAGTTAGAAAATTTCAGTGCCCCTCTGCAGATGGAAGCACCATGAATTTTGCCATTAGACTCTGCTTTTGCCAACAAAGACCTACTTGTTTATGGCTGAGAAGCATTCACCACTTTTCCCTTCACACTTATCACATTAATCCACATGAACTACAATTTCTTTATATAATTAATTAGTTTTTATATTTTTACTTTTGTACTTTAATCTTTAATTCAACTTTAGTAAAAATAATAAATAGTACGTAGGTTGACTTTCTTTTTTTTTTGGAGAAATAATTACAACATGCTGCTAACCCCGCAGCTCAAACCATTTCCCCCCTAGATCCCCAATCACTTTATACATGGGGAGGTGCCAATTTAGCTACAAGGTTTTTGGCACTATTCTGGTACTTTTTTTTTCCCCCATTTAGCAAGTCATTTAATTAGTAAAAATGTTATATTACTTTTGATTATATTATTTTACTGAATTATGTGATAAATAAATTTTACTAACAAAATTTGTTACAATTGCATATGTAAAAAGTTTTTTTTTTTTTTAAATTAAAATTGATAAAATTATATTTAAGATCTACTTGTATGTCACAAGAAATATTAAGTGAATGTCCATATTATCAATTAAAAATAAAATGTTAGCAAAACTTGATTACAAAATCTTATGGAAAAAAAAAAATGCAAATTGTACATTCTAAATTTGTCTAAAATTTATTTCAGTTTTCAAACTTTACATTTGTTCAATTTAGTCCCCTAAATTTCAAGTCCATCCAACTAAATTCTTTCTATCAAATTTCGTTAAATGTTACAGTTAAGTGCCCAAATGTTGCAAAGAAAAGAGACATCGATTCTCTTCTAGCTATTTCTTCACAAACACTCCACACATTTCTAAGAATGCCATAGTTGGGAGAGGAGGGATATAAATCTATAATGTCTTTGTTGGAAATACTAAAGAGGTGTCAATTCCATATGAGACTAAAAAATAACCAAAGAGTTTTTATGTCCTCTTCAAGTAATATCTTGCCTCAGTTTGGTTTCAAAGAAAATAAATTTCTCAAAACATTTAAAAAAAAATCCATTTATCATGTCATTGATAAAAGCCATAAAACAAGAAATTGAACTACTAAAAAAGAAGGGCCAATTCCCATATTTCTCATTTCACGTTTTCCCAACAACTAAACATAGTCTTTCATCTAGGGGGTGTTCGCGGTGCAGTGCGGTTTTTGGTCATTTTTAGCACTGCATTTTGCGGTGCGGTTTAGCCAAAAACATAACTGCACCGCATCTTATTTTTGCAGTCACACATGCGGTGTGGTGTGGTTTAGAGTTTAGCCAAAACCATAATGCATCGCACCTCATTTTTACGATCACATATGCGGTGAGGTGTATAAGATACAGTTTAAACGGTTTGAAGTCGATATAATTTTCAAATTTTGGGCTTTTCTTACCTAGCCCAAAACTAATTTTTCTTTTTATTTTGAGCCAAGTTTTAAACTATTGAGCTAATTTTTCTTTATTTTGGGCTAACTTTCCTAGTCAACACTATTATTAAACTTCTTCTTTTTTTTCTTCTTTTTTTTGAAAACTAGGCTTATTAAACTATTAATAATATATTTAATATTAAAAATAAATAAATAAATATATTAATATATAAAGAGAGTAAGGTGCGGTGCAGTTTGTGCGGTTTTCTTAAACTATTGAGCTAGTTTTATAATAAGAAGCATGAGGAAGAAGGTACACTACATTATTGACCTGAAATTTCTTAATCCACCCCTTCGTTGCCATAGCTCTATCAAGTTTTAATTTAGTATTTGCATCAACCGATCTCTTAGTAGTCCAAGTAAAAGGATATCCTTTGTAACCAAGGTCTTCTAATTGACAACTCTCCAAGGCCTCCTTAAACTTGTTAATCTGGGAATTATGTGGCTGCTGTATGCTTTGTTTTTTTGAAGAATGGAGTATAGCATTGAAGTCTCCAAAACATAACCATGGACCCTTCACAAAGGTCTTCAAATATTCCAACAATTTCTAAGACTTATGTTTTTGCTATATCTTTGGCCAACCATAAAAACCTATCATGAACCAAACAAAACCATCTTCCTTAGTTACCTTAGCTAAAAAATGGTTTGCAGTATAATTAATCACCTTTAACCTAATATCATCCTTCCATAAAAAAGCTAACCCTCCACCAGCATTCGGATGCTTAACAATTATTTTATTCTAAAAAGGCAAGTTACCGTAAAGATTATTAAAACCCTTTGTATCCAACCGTGTCTCCATAAGAAAACACACCATGGGAGCTTGTTCCCTCACTAATTTGCGAAGGCTACGACCTGTCCAAGGGTTCATAAACCCTTGGCAGTTCCAACTTAGGATCCTCATTGCTTCTAGCAAGGGTGGCTCTCCACCCCCACTGATAAAATAGTTCCAACAATATCACCATCTCCAACCTTTCCATGCTTGGGCTCCCTAAAATCAGAATGGTCACACAACTCTTCCTCCCTAGTAGAATCACTGCTTCTTTTTCCACGATGCAAAGCATTGGACAGTCCTCTAAGCCTAAAATCCATTTGGTTAAACCTAATCCAAGTGGATTTGGGCTTTACAGAGCTAGGCCCAACCATTTCCAACCTTTGATCCAGTCCACTAGCTTCAACCTAAGCACTTCTTCCTTATTTTTACCTGTTGCCACCTCAATTAAATCTACCCCAGTTGGCTGCACTGTCACTTCTCTCATCTGCTCCACATTAGTACCTTCACAAACAGGACCTGATACCAGCCGTAAAGAATTTTCTTCCTGCACGTCTTCTGTTCCTCCCAACTCCACGTTAACACCTTCTTGGAAAGTAGGTAGTTCCCCTAAATTCTTGGACTCAACTTCAACTTGTTTACTACGGTTTGTACCTTCTGCTCCCGCCGTCGGAAAAGTCCCTTGCATCGGACTGTAGTTTGTAGACTCCCCTAATGTTTGTTTTGTTGCAGCCCTAACACTACCATAGGTATTTCTTGGTGAGAAAGAATGTGGTTGCCCTCCCAAAGCTCTTAAAGACTCCCTATATTGATAATCCACCTCCCCACTATTTTGACTAACAGCAAAGTGTGATGCACAGTGCTTTACATCATGCCTTAATAGACCACAATAATGGTAGAACAGAGGTAAGTGTTCATACTTAAATGTTACCCAACTGCGAACCCCATCCAAACCAGCAATGATACCCCCTCTCCACAATGGCTTCCCAATCGACGCAGCAACTTAAACTCGCATAAAATAATTCAGCTCATCTTGTCGTCGCTGCCCTTCTACTTCTTCAACTCTACCAATTCTATTACCAACTTCCCTTACAACTTGAGGGGATACCATATCAAATGGTGCACCCCATATTTAAACAATTTGACACAAAATTTTACTTGTGTTAAGAGTATAAAGAATATATAATCCAACGGTTAAAATTTCAATATATATAGACATGTTAATTATTTTAATAAAATATTTAATAAAAGTTGTACTCATAGGCTATAACTAAGTTTGTAACCAAATTTTGTCCAAAATAAAAACCATTATAGAGTTGACTAACCTACCACAAACCTTTGCCAGCCAAACCAAGCACTAGATTCAACCAAAAAAAGCAACACCGTCTTGGTCCTCATTGGCTATTGTGAACTACCGTAACTTGCAAAGCCACTAAAATCACATACACAACCTCATGTAGCCCACTATCGCCATAGAGATGTCATGACCATAGATTCGACCCACTCCTGCTCTCTTATTAGATTTGCATTTGTGTTACCTTGCTCTTTTATTAGATTTGAATCTGTAGAGCCACCACAACCATAATCGCAAAGTTGCGACACATTTAGTTTAAGTCAAGTCACCCAGGAGCAAAGCCAAGAATTTTTGTTTGGAGGGTTAAATTGCGGCACTAATATATTTATCAAGACAACCCCCTAATACATACTGTTAGGTTCTAAAGATTTAGGAATTTATGTATTTAGAACTCTAATGTGTAATGTTGGCAAACCATGATCAAAACAATATGTTTAGTCTTGTTTAGGCTTTCTCAAAGTTGGGTCTTTCATGTAAAGTTGGAATCAAGAGGCTGCAGATGCATTGGTGCATTTCGGCTTGGCTTGATCGATCAAAAGAAAGACTCGATCGATCGAATCTCAGGTAGAATGTTTTTCTGCAGAATATTCCAGCTCAGCCCTAACTCATTAAACATTTTGGGTTTTCTGTTTTTACCCTGGGTATATAAAGAAAAACCCTAGACACGTTTTTAGAGTCGCTCCTATTGTATTGTTGCTCATACTTTTCTGTTTTGTGTAAATCTCTTATGAGATCTAGAGGAGCTTTCCTTTACACAAAGCTTAGGGTTTTCTAGGTAGAGATTACTTCAACACCTTGATGATCAACTCGGTTTCTGCCATTAGAGCTTAAAGAATAACAGGCGTGGGTGCTTGTAGCTAATTGGAGAATCCAAGAAAGAAGGAGTTCGTGGATTCGGAGCTTACATGTGGTCGTGTCAGTAAGTTCTATTGGTGGGCAGCATTAGGAAGTCAAGCGAGGAGCTTGTAAGTCCTTTTGTATGAACTTCGATTCTTTTATAGTGGATTCAGGTTTACCTTGAGGATAGTTAGGTCAAATCCTCCCTAGGTTTTTTACCGGTTTGGTTTTCCTGGGTGATCATATCTTGTGTTATTTATTATTCCACTGCTTTATACTTTTGATATGATTGTATGTTTGTGATAACCTAGAATTGCATAATTTGACTAAGTAACAACTTGGCTAATTAACTAGGTTAATCTGGTTGGTTTAAGGGATCTAAAACAAAAAAAAAAAAAAAAAAAACCCTTTAAATTTGATTTTTTTTAAAGATTTGCTATGCGGCTGTATATATTTTGGTGAAGATGGAGGAAAAAAAAAATTTGTGCTGCTATATTAAACGAATGCCAGAGTCAGACCTACTAAATGTAACAAAAAAAGTTAGTAATGGAAATTAATGAAACTAGAGAGTTTGGTGTGACAGAGAGAGTTAATTGTTAAACACCCTTGATGACCTTGTATTTTACAACGTAGGATTGGACGCATGATAAAATGTGCAATAAGTACCATGTAGTTATTTAGTCAAACCTAAAATGTGCAGTCAGTCTGCAAATAGTTAAAAAAATGGCCAATAACAAGAAGCTGAACGCCTGAACCTGCATATTAGTGTTACTTGATTGTGTTCGAGGCAGTCATAGTGTAATTTCAACACACTTCCTTTGTATAACCCCATAGCAATTTCATTTCAGGTAAATAATCTGACTCATTTGTTCCAAAGTAATCAAACATTCAGGTTGGATAAGTATAGGAGATTGTATCGGCATCATGGTATTATATAGTGTGATTTCTCGATGACGCTTTAATCATTACAAGGCAGTGACTCAGTGACAGGATGCAAAAGTGTAATCCGCCTATGTTTCTAGATCATATATATTACAGTTTAAGCTAGAACTGATGTTAAAGACTTACGTACCTAAAACTCATCATCAACCAATTCATGGTGCCAACAAAGACATCGTTAAATGAGAAGCAAACCAAATAATCTTCCATTATAGCCAATGGCCTTTCGGCATAGCGACACCTCCACCCTTGTTGGTGGGAAAATATTGAGGATTCCATCCCTCATGTCTTCATCTAGCTAAAAATAGAATAAAACCATTCTGTACTTATTACAATTCTGATAGATAACAAAGCCCATGACTAGAGGAAATATGCTAAACAAACACCTACACAGTTGTACTCTTATGTTTGTTCCATTTCAGTAGAAGCCAGGAGTAAAGAAGAGATTAAGAAGGTCCAGGTACTCTCTCTCTGTCACTCACTAACTCACTCACACATTGTATCTATTCTCTTGTTTTTTTTTTTTCCTTGGAGAACTTTGCTTCATTTTGATCTCCAAACAATTTTTAATTTTTTCTTCCTTTTTACTTTTTATTTTTATGTCTTTTTTTGTTTGCATTGCTCACTCAATCCTTTCATATGTGTAGTCATTTCTAATAACAAGCTTGGTTTTTTTTTTTTTTTTTGGAGGTGATGTAGAACAGACAACACATGCCTTCCTGGAGCAGTAAAGGCGCAGGAAGTCACAACGCAAGATCAAAGGGGGGTGCTAGTAAGGGCCATCAGAGGTAATAGTGTCAGAATTGCATGAAATTTAGCAGGTTGAAGGGAAACGGCGTTCTGATCCAGATTCATGTTATCATGAATGTCGCCAAATTTTAGGCAAATTCCTACGTTAAGGCCCCGAAAACAGTGTTTTTGCTATTTATAGTAAAATTTGTTTTTACTTAATAACTTTTAGTTTAAAAGTTAGAATAAGGTCCCGTCTGTTTTGGGACGACCCTTAAGGTCAGTAGTTTATGATTCTACGTTTAACTCAATTTTGCCATTTTTGGTAAAATTCGGTAATTTTGTCACCTAATCGCTTAATTAGTGCGAATTAGGGTTCTAAACGTTTTTACTCAGTATTTATATGTTTTATAGCCGTCAGAGGTAAAACAGACTATTATCAATAAACACAGACTTTTGTCAAATTTTCTTTTCTGGTGGATTCCAGTTTTATCTCCTTGTGGATTTAGAGAAACCCCTCATGGATTCGAGGTTTACTACCAGAAACTAACAGTTTAATTTCTGTTTCATCAAGAGAGTATCGTGTGTGCTTCTCTTCAGGCTTCCGCGACATCAGGAAGTTCTCTTTTTGAATGATAGTTCTCTTTACTCTATGTTTTGTTCTTTTGGGTTGCTTGTACATGCAGAAATGTGTTCTCAAGGTGAATATACATTGTGATGGATGTAAGCAGAAAGTGAAGAAAATCTTGCAGAAAATTGATGGTACTCTTCCATCATAAACTTAATTCAATTTCTTGTGCTGATTTACATATGTACTCAAAATTTGTGCTTTTTTTTTTTTTTTTTCCTGTGAAGTTTCTTTCATTCTTTGTTTAAAAAGATTATATTTTGCCTTCTAATTTTTGGGTCCATTTTTTCCATTTGCTAGGCATTTTTAAAACCGAAATAGATGCAGAGCAGGGCAGGGTGACGGTTTCAGGTACTGTAGACCCAGCAGCTCTCATCAAGAAGCTTACAAAATCAGGAAAACATGCAGGGCTTTGGGGTGCTCCAAAGGCTAACAACAACAACAACAGCCAGAACCACTTGCCTAATCAGTTCAAGAACATGCAAATCGAGAATGGCAAAGGTGGGAAAGGTCAGAAAGGTGGTAACAACAACCAACCCAAAGGTGGACAGCAAAACCAACAACAGCAACAGCAACAGCCTACTCAGCAACAACTCCAGCAACGACTCCTGCAACTCCAGCAACAAGGACTAATAAAACCAGAACAATTTCAGCAGGTTCAGCAGCAGATGCTGCAGCAGCGGATGCTGCAGCAGCAGCTTCAACTTAAAATGAAAGGGTTACCAGATCAGCAGCCGCAACTATCGAAGGCAGTGAAGTTTAATTTGATGTGCCTGAGGATGATGATGAACTTGATAAGTTTGGTGATGACGATTATGATGATGAGGACTTTGAGGATGAGTTGGATGATCCACATCACCCACACAATAAGATGAAACCTATGATTGGTAATGGTCAGATGCCTGCTAATATGATGATGATGAACGGTATGAATCCACAGCTCATGAAAGGTGGGAATGGTGGGGCTAATGGAGGTAAAAAAGGTGGTGGTGGAGGAGCTGTGCCTATTCAGGTGAGCGATGGCAAAAATGGAAATGGAGGAAAGAAAGGTGGTGGTGGAAATAACAATCAGAATCAAGGTGGAGGAGGTGGCAAAAATGGTGGGGGTGGGGGTGGGGCTGGATTTCCCTTGGATGCTAAAAATGGTGACGGTGGCGGTGGGGCAAATAAGAAGAATGGCCACAATGGTAATGGTGGTGGTAATGGTAACAATGGTAACGGTAATGGGAGGCCTAAAAATAATAGTGGGGTTCCAGCTATGAACAATAATAATGGATTGCCAAACATGGTGGCCCTCAACATCAAGCTATGGCAGGGCTTAATATGATGGGTGGTCATCAGATGGGGAAGATCCCAATGGGCCAAATGGGCAACAGGTCAATGGCCCAAATGGGTAACATCCAAGCAGTCCAAGGCCTTCCAGTTGCTGCCGTTCATGGTGATGGCAGTGGCTGTGGTGGAGCCCGGTACTTCCATGGTGCTGGTCCTGAGATGATGCCTGGGAACCCTTACCACGCACAACTCCAGCAGTTCTTGCAGCAACAAAAAAATAAGAGAGATGAATGGGATATTAAGAAAAAAAAAAAAAAAAAAAAAAAAAAAAACCCATCTCTCT
>NW_027069762.1:727801-746018 GCF_002906115.3 Quercus suber | reverse complement strand
CATGAACGGGTTTGCATGGGGATGAGGGTTTTAGGGGTTGGGGGTTTAATTTGTTTGGACTATGGAGGTATTATGTATTGTATTCGGGGGCACAGAGACAGTCACATTGAACTTAACAATGCACTCTCTGTAAACTTACTTACAACACACACACACACACACACACACACACACATATATATATATTATAACTTATTACATGAAAATGATGCTACAGGAGTTTTTTTTTTTCTTCTTTTTTTAATGACGATATTACTATTAGACTCATATTTTAAAATAAATAATTGAATATATATATGGATATTTTGGGAGTTTAGTAAAAAATTCATTAAATTTTATTTCATTCCTCCAATTTCTACTAATATCGGGGGAATAAAATTTAGGATTTTATGGAAATATAGAGGAATAAGCGTTTCCTTCTACTTATTCCATTCCCTCCCATTAAAACTTCAAAACAAGGGAAGTGAATAATATTCTAAAATTATTCTTTTATTCATTTTTATTACCTTCTCTCAAACGACGGTAAGAGATCTTTAAAATTTCCCTTAAAAATAAGTATCATTTTTATATTTGACAACATATCTAAAAACGATTTAAAAATAATTATAATAATAATATAAATTGATACCCATGATACTATTGTTTATTTATAAAACTTCAATATCTATTTCTTGATGGATTTTTACCTTCTTCTTCTTCTTCTTTTTATTTTTTTATTTTTATTTTTATTTTTATAGACAACGAATAATTTTCTTAACTGACAAATAATAGACTTTCATTTCAGACCAAAAATAAGAACCTAAACCAAAGTCAAATTAGAAACTTGAGAGTTGAGACATTAATTATAATCTAACACTTAAAATGATCCATATGACAAAAACATATTGCATCATAATAAGCCATATGATACAAGCACAACACGAAAGACAAGGACAACACTTTAATTTTAAGTTCCGAAACACTAACCCAATACTTTAATTTTATACTTGGCAAGACACTTAAAGGATATGGTATATATATGGACTATACTTGACAGGTTGTCTGAGGTTCATTTGTCAACATACTTTTGACCAATTTGTCAAGGCTTATTAGCAGTCCAATCTTTAAATGAACAATCATTGATAATGGAACATTGAAAATCATGTTAATATTTTCCCCACACTATGACTCTGTGTGATAGTGATATAACTGGGTAGGCACTGCAAAAAGTCTTCTGACCATGCTGCTATGCCTCTTGAAAACTAAGATTAGGCTTACAAAGATTCATACATATTACCAATCATGGTTTGTCCGTTTCACCGAAATCAAAGCAATTAACAATCATGAAATAGCTCAATTATTATAAGGAAAAGCAATTGAGTGTGCCTTATGTTTCAAACTTTCATTGCCTATTGATATTGATTGATAGTATTGTTGTTTGGACCTTTAATTAGTTTAAATAGAACCCCATTATTTATTTAACCTTGAGAAGTTGTGAGTGCTAATTTTGTCTAAGATCCAATTCCAGTTCTATGCACGATGCATCACTTTCCTGCCGGAGCGGAACTAGAAATTTTGGTTTGGAGGGGCCAAGTTGTGATATTAATATATTAGTTAAGACAAACCTCTATACACACACACATATAAATTAATTTACTAAGAGAATTTATCATCTTCTAAATTTTAATAAGTATACAAAAGTCATGTATTTCTTCTATTAGACATGTAAAAAATTTATCATTTTTACATAGTTAAATTTGTTAAATCTCTTAAATTATATGATTTTAATATAATTTCACTTTTTTTTAAGAGCACCATTGAAATGACTCAAAATTTAGGGGGGCTAACTTCAATTTTTACATGCTACATCTTTTAAAATATAAGTAATATAAATACTATAAAATAATTTTTTTAAATTTTGGGGGGCCTTGGCCCCCCACCATTGTGTGTGGCTCCGCCACTGCTTTCCTGGGAAAAAAATAGTGAACATTCAGTGACAAATCATGTATGATATCTTTGTAAAATCATAGATAATACCATGTAAGAAAGAAATTGAATTGTGTTATGCCTAACTTTTGTCCATTAAATTTCATAGTTTTTCATAGTTTTTTTTTTTAACTGAATTTTCACGTGATTTAAATAATTCATTAATTCGAGGTTTGTATATTGATCTTGAAATTTGTAGTAGTAATATTTATAAATTATATAGGATACCACACCACACGTCGTAACCTTGAGTTACGAAAAATAAATCCTTATCTCAAATAACGATGACCATGTTTCATCCTAGTACTGTAATTATTACTAACCTATAAGAAGAAGATAGTCAACACCATTATCAGTAAACCTTACCTCAATAACACTGATTTTTGAAAGTTGAAACACAAAAATTTTAATAACTACGCTGATCTTGCTTGATCATTCTAATGAAATCTTTATTCAACCAAAAAAATAAAAAAGTCAATATGTGGTAGAATGTAGAATCAGTAAGTAAAGATACCATGTAATTGGCTATTGTACTGATCTAGCAAAAAATAAATATAGATTATTGGACCGTGTGCATGGCTTTGTGCGGTTCAGTTAGGTGCAGCCACATTTTCTGACTCATGCGACCTAGTTCTTATTAATAGCTGAGTTAAATTCTTTGTACAAAATAAAAAAAATAAATAAAAAATAAATAAAAAAATTCTATTACCAACAAAGAATTAATTATTAGCAAGAATTATAAAAGTCAAAGTGAAGAATTCTACGTTCAAAGCTCAAAGATCAAGGAATTAGCAGTAAAATCACACGGGGGTACACAGAGCTGACTTGGGAGAGCATCTCCTGTACACTCATCAAATTTTTATATTGTTTGAAAAATAAACAGTAATCTTTAGTTTTATTTACTCACTTTTTCAAATACACATTCTAATAGATTCTCTATCTTATTTAAATATTATTTTTTTATTTATTATTTATTCTTTTTTAACAACTATACATCTTCCAACATTTTTTTATTCAACACATAATTATTATAATAGAAAAATATATTTGAAGAATAAACAGTAGCCCATCAAATCTGATGGGTTACTGTTCATTAGCTAAAAAGAAATCCAGCTATACTGAAGCTGCTGGAGCATATACAGTACACAAAATCTCCAAATTTATGGGCTATTGTTTATTAGCTAAAAAGAAATCCAGTTATATTGAAGTTGCTGGAGCATATACAGTACACAAAATCTCCAAATTTTAGCTAATAAAAGCCGGATACCAATGCTTTGGAGATGCTCTTAGTCATATAACACAAAAGGACAGACAATCAAACGCCATCCACGATCTTTTTAGTGGCGTTAAGCAGAAGGGCTTCTTTTTGACAAAAATTCAACAATATTAGCATGCCATGTCACCATTCATAATTTTAGGTGACTATTTGGATCCGGCTGAAAAAGCCAGCAAGTCTGCGTCTGGCATTTTCTTTTTTTCTTTTTTTCTTTTTTATGTACGCATTTTGGGCAGAGATAAAATTACTGTTCACGCACTGTTTACATAATGTTTACACATTGTTCACGCACTATTTATGAGACTCACGACTACTTTATTCAAAAAAAATTTAAAAATAAGTCTCATGCTACTATTTATACATTTAAAAATTATTTTACTACACTATTTTCAGTTTTCACTTTTCAACCAAATAACTGAGTTGGAGTTCCTAAACAGCGCTTACTTTCTCCTACCCCCGCACACACGCACAATATTTCCTTTTTAATATCCTAATCTCAAGAGAGGATTTGGTTCTGTGTCTTTTTTTGGAAGACTTCTCCTCTCATCAACTAATTTCTTTTTTCTTTCGTTCTTTCTATCAAATTAATCACTCAATTTATGGTTATATTGATTCTATTCAGTAAGTTAGCCGAAATATTCAACTACAATTTTATTTATTTTTTTCAACATGGATTGTTTTGTGTGTGTTTTTCGTTGAATTTCTGATTGATATTTTTGGGGTTGTTTTTTTTTTTTTTTGGGGGGGGGGGGGGGTGTGAGGGGGGCGTGGGGTGGGGTTAGAATACAGTCGACCTTTTATCATTAGTATTTCTTTCACCTTTGATTACAGTTTCTTAGGAGGAAAAAAAAAAAAGGTATTGACCATGGAAAACGTATTTGATTACAAATTTACAATCTGTTCTCTCAGCTTTACCTGTCCAAATGATATCAATATGCAACAATATAGACACGCTGTTCAAAGAAATTGTTTGGGATGCAAAGGTAAATCAGAGAAACTATTCCTCACAAGCTTGGAAGGATTTAAGATTTTGTTTTTGAGAGGAAAAGGATTTAAGAATTAAAGCTTAGAAAGTATCAGAAAATAGATCGGCAATCGGTAAAGTAATAAACAATTTATTTATTAATTGTTAATATGTTGATTTATTTTTACTTTTAAAACATCAAAAATACTTTAATGAAAGTAGTAATTAAGATTAGGTTAAATTACAATTTGAATTTTGATCAAAGGTCTTTCTTTTTTCTTTTTTCTTTTTTCTTTTGAATTTAAAATTTAGAATCAAGGTATCATTGAATAACTGGCAAATCAGCAAGCACAACATTATTTATGTCAGGCGGAATATGTTTTATCCAAACTAACAACAAGAAAGAAAACCCTGCTCTACAAGCTAAAGTATGTTTTACTGCATTGCCTTGCTTAAGGGTATAAGAGAAGGAAATTTTTATATAAGACAAAATATCTTTTACTAAATGACCAAAAGAATAGTGAAACATATCACCATGTTGCAGAGAATTTATAACGATCTCAGAATTATCTTCAAAGATGGAATAATGGAGATCATTCTCTTGCATAAATTGCATTGCTCTCCTAGCTACAAACAACTCTAGGGTAACCACAAAAGAAGGCTTCAGAATTCTTTTTGACAAAGTTAGAGAGTGCAATTTGTAAATTAACCTTAAAATTTGACTCAAAATTTGTAAGTTTACTAAAATTATACGAGGTTGGTTTCTTTTATCCTTTTCTATTTTTTTTTTTTTTTTTTTGGCTGAACCAAGGCAGGTTTGTTAATCCATTTGATTGGATTTTGTTTCTATTAGGTAAATATCAGCTTCTAAATCTTGTAAATTTGAGAGTTTGGGCAACAAGTGATAATTGTGATTAAATTAGCATTAAGTGCAAATTTAAGATTTTGGGTGCATGTGTTTATTTAACAAGTTAACGAGTCTTTTATGATTATTCAACTTCCATACATAGCCCAAGAGCCTTAAACTTAGTAGCATTGAAAATATAATTAGGATTTAAGTCCTCCTCTACTATTATATTAACTATCAAATTATTTATAATATATATTTAATAAATTCTATACACAATTTATATTATTTTTTCATGACCTTGTAAGCACTCCAAAGTTCAAACCATTTGCAAGTCCTCCAATGGAGCCCAAAATCGGTGATTAAAAAAAAACCCTTTTATTGCATCCAAACCACAATACCTACACTTTTTCACTTGAGTTTTCATGTAGGATTGGACCAAATGATGAAGTTTGGGCTCTAGGATTTTGTATCTATCTTGTTTCATTCTTTGTCTAGAGAGTGGTCTTGATTTGACTAACTATTCAAACTTCCAAAGTATTCTTTCTCATGTATTTACCCGACATTTCTTGATTCATCCTTTTGTGGTAGCAGCCAGCAGGAGATAAAAGTGCCACACGGTAAGCTAATACACACACACACACACACACACACACACACATAGAATTGAAGTGCCAAATGTTAGGTCTGCAAAAAAAGAAATCATACTACTTTTTGTATTCGGTCAACCTGACCGACTTGTGGGTTGGAAATTCAAGCTACACACTGCCGCGCTACAATTTCTCTTTCCTTCAATTTTGTGTCCACATATAGTCTAATTGCCGTTTGATGTTAGGGTTGAAAACGATATTTTAATTTAATAATTTGTTTATTCATTGGTTTGCCTTGTTCTTTCTCCAAAGGCATGGAGTCAAACGAAACGAAAGTGGCATCAACAACAAATGATTTCACATTAGGCAATGGCTCTGAATGGACTATTACTGATCTGAATTATAAGTTCTGATATAAATTTTGAGTGTGCTATTAAGCAATAGCGTTTTAGTCGTTATTTCTGCTAGGTTGAATAAGTAGGAATTTTCATAGGTTTAGTTATGAGAGGGGAAATTACAGATGTGAACAATTGATTTTTAGTTAATATAAATTTAATGGGTTGAATCTTTTCATTAATAGATGAATTGTTATTTTATAGACTGTATAGAATGCAATGGCTTATGGAATAACATTAAATTAAACTCATGACCAATATTCTGATTTGATGTTCATTGAGTTGAGTATTGATTACGGATTGATAGGTCTTACTTGTTACTCTGTAAGAGAATAGTATTTTGAAAGTTATTGTAATAATTAGGTACATAATCAAATGTGGTGTGTGTTTTTTGTTTTTTGTTTTTTTGTTTTTTTTTTTTTTGGGTAAAAAAAATGTGGTGTGTTAGATTCTATATATATATTGATATAAGTTTGGGCTTCGGGATTTTGTATCTATCTTGCCTCATTTTTTTTAATCTAGCGAGTGGTCTTAATTAGGCCATCTATTCGTGTATTTTCAAGCTTGATAAATTAAAACCATTTTGTCTAGCCTTGAGCAATTGGACCTTAAACAACTTTATTTGTCTAGCCTTGAATAATTGGGCCTTAAACTACTTTATTAGCCCGAATACGAAGATTTAATTTTGCTGGCCTATTGTGTTGGACTATATATATTTATCCCACAACACTGTCTAGATCTTTTCATCATGTGTTTTGTATGAAAGGATATGAACCAAGACAGCGGCATAAAGTGGTAAACATCGGTTGTGCTATATAATGAAAATTCATAAACGTCTTTAATTAAAGAATAAAAAATCAACCCCATGTCTTGGCCTTTTGTGGTTCTTAATCAAATCCATGAGACAAGAATACTATGGAAAGTAACACATTTGTGTGGCTACTATTAAAATGCAAATTTCTCTCTTTAAGTTTGCATTGAAATAATTTAAAGCTTTTAATATTACTTTCGATCAACTAAGTCCTCTAAATTTCAAATTTATTCAATTTAGATCTTCCATCCAATTTCATTTAAAAAAATATATATCTTTCCTCACATGAAAAAAAAAAAAAAATCTGTAAAATTAATAAAATTATTTTATAGATTTTTTATGTGAAAATTCATTAATTCATTACTTAATGGAAATTTTTTAACAGAATTGGATGGAAATCTTAAATGGAATAAAATTGAAATTTAAAAAACTCAATTGAATAAAAATAAAGTTAAAAAATTAAAATGATATTCAATCAAACTTAAAAGGTGACATTTACATTTTAAACAAAAATCCATACTTGTTCTTAAAAAACTTTCAGTGCAGTTTTGAATTCCCGAGACGTCATTAGGAACTTGAACTTTTTAAACCGCATGAATGGATGATGAACCATTTTCTACAGGTAAGCCTATATGAGAGCATTCACATCTGGACTGCCAAATGCCATAGTAGGACAGATTTAGCATTTAAGCCCAGAAATCACCCCACATCCGGACTTGTAAAATTAAGCTTGGTATTGCAAAACAAAAAAATAATTTTTTATTCTCCCCTATATATATGCCACTTTCTCTCTCTTCACCTTGTCTCATCTTCTCTCTCTCTCCAAAAAATTTTCAGTCTCATCTCTCTCAATAGTGGTTCATTTTTTCTAGCGTGGTTGTGGGTTCGGCGGAGTGGGTCGAGATGGTGGTTCGGCGGTGTGGTCCTGGTGGAGTGGGGCGTGGTTTGGCATGGTGGTTGATCGAGTGGGTCGAGATCATCGAGCAGTGGAGATCGGCGTGGTTTGTGATTTTTGATCAGTGTGGTTCGTGGATTTTGATCGGCAGTGGAGATCAGCGTAGTTCATAGGTTTTGATCGAGCAGTGGAGATCAACTAGGTCGTGACTGGGTTGGTTTGGATTCGGATTGGTTGGTTTGGTGGTGGTGTGGTGATGGTGTGGTGGTGGTGTGGTGATTGATGATGGTGGAGCCATGGAGGTAGGGGTTGCCGTAGGTGGTGAAGGGGTGGGTTTACTGGTATGGGTCTAGGTTTGCTATCATGGGTGTGGGCTTGGGTTTGCCGTGGAGGTAGGGTTTGCTGTCATGGGTGTGGGCTCTAACCACTTGGGATGGAATGGAATGGAATAATCATAAGAAAATGGAAAAGAATGGAATGGAATGGAATATATTTAGGTAAGGGAAAAGAATGGAATGGAATGGAATGGAATTAAGTAACCTTGATTTGATGCTATAAAATAAAGGAATGAAAATGAATGGAATGTAAGTAATCTTGTTTGGGAGCAGTATGGAATGAATGAAATGGAATCATTTTATGATAATATTACTATTAGACCCCTATTTTAAAATAAATAGTTGAATATATAGGAGTATTTTGAGAGTTTTAGTAAAAAAATCATTAAATCTAATTTCATTCTCTCCCATTCCTCCTAATTTTGGGGGGGAGGGGGGGGGGGGGGAATGAAAATTTGAGGTTTTAAGGAAATAGAGAGGAATGAGTGTTCCCTCCTACCTATTCCATTCCCTCCGTTAAAACTCTCAAACAAGGGAATGGAAGAATATTCTAAAATGATTCTTTTCATTCATTTTCATTCTATTACATTTCCTCCTCCCAGACGAGGCCTAAGAGACGATCCAAGCCACTGGAAGAGTGCGTCTAAGATTTTGATATTGATTTGGATATCTCAAAATCTCATTTCGAGCCCAAATAACGGAAATTGGTCTGTGTAACAGTAAACCATTGAAACTTTCTAATTTAAGCTAACTATATGTCAGAAAGGGCCTGTCTAAGCATATTTAGAATAGTTTTGGCGTTCAACAAAATGCAACATATTCAGCTGAAGTTCATAGAAACCAACCAGGCCAAGAAATTTGTCTTAGTAGCACTCGCATCAGCTCGTGCAAAAAATTTATGCTCATTTGTGTATAATAATCTACTTTTTACCACCGCACACCCTTGGTGCGGTGATCACTCCACAAGTATAAATGCTTGTAGGGTGTGGGGGGTAAGGGTCGGAGTTCAAGTCTCCGAAAGGGAGCTTCACACACATATACACTTAGATTAGGCTAGAGTAAAAATTCTATTTTGTATTTAAAAAAAAAAATCTACTTTTTCTATTTCGCATACTCACTTTTCAAAACACTGCACATCAATCATATTATTTATTTGACACTAAATTTTATTATAATATTAATTTTTCTTGATTTTTTTCCATACAATAATTACTATCCACCCTCTTCCTTTTTCTTTGGAATACATAAAAATAAAAAATGTAAAATGGATAGTGTCAGTGTAAATTTACACGATTGCTGTAGTAAACATATATTTTTACACAATTTTACATGACCTGATGTAGAGTTTTAAATGTTCTATTTATGAAAGTGTGAGATTTAAAATATTTCAGTTAAAAGCATGTAGTTTAATGTGTCTCAAGTATAAAACTAGGAGCTTTGTTTACCTACTTTCCCCTAAAAATACCTATTTATGATATTTTTCCTCTCTTTTTAAAGAAATTTTTTTCATTATTTACCCAAAAAAACGTAACTTCTTTTTAAACAAACGTACATCTCTCTCCACTGCTAACTATAGCTTTTTCAAGTAACTTCTTTGTTTTTACAAAAAGTCTGGAAATGCATACTTGCACACACCTTGTCTCATAAGTCATAATTAGTACACATATTAAGTGGTGAGTGGATTAATTTTTATAAATATCAGTGGCGGTCTCCATCATCCATGCGTAAGTCATGAAATCCAATCACACAATAACAAATATGCAAATTATGTCAAAGTATGTGGTTAATGTGCATCGAAGCGTTGTTTTAGTCTCAAGAGTCAAGACTCAAACCCAGGTATAATTTTCCTCTACGTACATGTATGGATTCTATACCCTTGAGACTCGATTCTTTCACATTTGCACAACTTTTGTATTCTTTTCATTTAATTTTCTCTTAAACACTCCTAGTCACTAGCTTTTTCATGAAAGTTCCTTGTTCTTGCCTCAAATAGTCAAATGTTATATTCCCTCCATGTATCTCTTAAACCGTTGTCCACACAGCTGGTGCATTCTTAGATATGAATAGATTTTAATTTAATTATTTAATGTTAATGTATTCTAAATACATTATTTGACTTTGAATTTTTGTTAAATTTCTACATATTGAAGGGTTCTTTGAACAAGTAGCATCTATAAATGGTTCAGGGGTCATATCTATCTATCTATCTATCAGACATATAAAAATAAAAATAAAAACTCTTTTTGAGGTAAATAATTACATGTATGTTTTTTGTTTATATGTTTATTATTTTGATCATAGTTCTCAGAACCAGACCGGACCGGGAGGTCGGACTGTAAAAATTTAAAACTGAGATGAAAACCGATTTTTTAAGCATAAAGAACTGAGCATATGTGGCAATTCCGTGAACCCCTAAAACTGGGGTTGGACCGCACGAACCGGTGGCAAAAACCATGCGGTCCAACCCCTTAGCAATTTTTTTAAAAAAATTTTATTTTATAAAAATAACTTAACACAATTTTATTCTACTTAATTAAATTATCCATCACTTACAAGGAATAAAAAAAAATTATAACTAAAATCCTTCAAAGATATTCAACTTTACTTCAAAAATTAATCATAAATTTTAATGCTTTCATGGTTATTATTTTATTTTATTAACTTTCTTATTTAATTATTAAATATATGCTTGAAAATTATTAAATTTCCTACACATATATAGACATATTAGTCAATTTTGCTAGTTTTATAAATTTAATATCTATATTTAGGCTTTAATTAATTATTAAATTAATTATGACATTATCAAGGTTCGACCTCGGTTCGATCTCAAAAACCTTGAACCTCTCCCTTTTACGGTTCAATGAATGGTTCGGGTCTAAAAACCTTGATTTTGATATGGTGAACAAAGGAGAATGTTTATCTAATTTTTTTTTAAAAGAATTTTTAACTTGATTAGAAACACTCCTCATTTTCAAGAACAACAGTTCAATTCTCATGTAAATCTCTCTTTACCAAGTTTAATTCTAATAAATTTTTTTTTTGGGTCAAAATTTTTGTATATTGGTTACTAGATTAGTTATTCCATTCCAACTTTTGTGTTTCTTAAAATGTTTATCGTTATTTTCATATTATCACTAACTTAATGTACTAAATTTGCCTTTAGTTTTATGCTACGAAAGAGTTAAAATATTATATTTAGGATATAATATTCACTTAAAAGAAGTATACAATGTTTTTGGATTTTTAATATTTCATAAAAGGCGCAGAAATATTATCGCGACATAACCCTTTCTTTTCTTTTCTTTTATGCTAAGTATGTAGTCACATAACCCTTCACTCTAGATTTGGATCTCATGCAGTTATTGCATGGCACAATTATGATGGTGATGTGAGATATAAAACTTTTAAAAGTGAAAGAGTAAAAATTTGAAGGTTAAAAAATTTTATGATTTGAGAGTTGAGATTAAAAGTGAATTTTTAACTTTCAATCTCAATCATTGATTAAAAAAATCGTTCTTGTATCATATCTAGATCGCTAGGCTCGTGTTCTTGCCAATACATGCACAATAACATTTTTTTTGTTTTTGTTTTTGTTTTTTGAGAAACAAACGCAAACACGAGAAAGTAGAAATATGATTCTAACACAAAAGTAAACACCTAACCTCACTCAAAATCATGATAACCTTTAAGCCATATATAATATGCCCAATAACATTTGTATTATTACCCAGAGAACTTTTAATTTATTTCATCCGATCTAGGTAATAAAATATAATACGCAACTACATCATAAGGGAAACATTTCGCAAGTAGGGATATTTTCCCTTTTCTTACTACATAACAATTTTATTCTTACCATTGAAGAGTAGCGGTGAATATAGCAACTCCCCTCAAGACCACACCAAGAGCCTAAAGCTCCGTTTTCTTCCTTTAATTATGGCAACCTGAACCTCCAGTATGGGGTCCGGGTATGTACGTGGGTGGATTAGGAGAAGAAGATGGTATTGGTGTGTGGGTCATTGTCCCAAGTTTTGACATCTTCCCTTCCAAATGCCTTGCAGCTTCAAGAGGCCTGATGTTAAAAAGTAACAATGCGAGAATCACAGCCATCTTTACAATGGTTGAGTGAGTTTTTCCCCAAAACATGTTTTGCTTCATCAAGCTCTCTTTTTCTTTTTATGTTTCACAGTTTGAACTAGATCGAATTGGGTTTTTATAGGAACAAAAGCAACCCTCCGTATCTCAAAAGGCAACGAAGGTTGATGTGGATTCTTTCATCTTTATTAGAGAGATAAGTGTAAGCCCCCGAGCAAGAAAAAGTTGTTCCTAAATAAACAAATAGATATTAGGGAATACTCTTATCATTCTCCAATCTCCATGAATGTAACTATAGCGGGCCCCTTTGCCCCTCTTGCAAGATGCAAATTTTTGTTTTGTTTTTTGACTATAACAACAGAGTGGTCACATAATTATAATCCTCTATATCATAGCATATACTATATAATAAAATTAAAATTTAAAAACTGTAGTTAATTACACCAAGTGTTTACACTATTTTTTTTTTTGGGTACACTATTAGTCATTTATTATTATTGTGATAGCATTCCCAATGAAATTAGTATTATATAAGCTTTTGTCATGATCGATTAATATGATATTATATACTATATAATAAAAGTTATGTCTAACATGTTGTGGTCAATTACAACAAAAATCTTTCTCAAAAAACAAAAAGTTGGAGAAAATTTTCTACCAAATCATGTTTTGCTTCATCAAGAAAGGACGTGTAGTTTGTCAAAGTTCCATGGTCTTTTTATATTAGACAAAGTTTTGCTCTAAATTAATTAGAAAGAATTTCCTCTGACCCATTATATAGCAATTAAAAGAACCATCCATGTATATGAAATCACATAATTATTTAAATAATCTAAACAAGATTTGAGTTGTCATATAGTGGATTGTAATGAGAAAATAGTTTTGTGTGTGTATGTTTTTTTTTTTTTTTTTTTTTGGGGGACTACACTATTATTTGTCTGATGAACATAAATCTTAGGGTTACAATCAAACTCTCTCTTTTCTTCCGCGCCTTTCTTGTTAGGGGCTTCCTTCCTTTATATAGTCACCCTTCTCCTCATCTCCATCATCCACTTGTTCCTCATCCATGAGTTTGCTTAAGTACATGTCACGTCAAGCATCTTCTTTTGGCTCTGTGTGAGTGGCGGTAAGTTAGGATGCACTGTTCAGGGGTCTTCTCCACATAAATGCGGCCAGAAAAGTTGTTGCAGTGCATTAAATACAGTGGCAGCAGCTTTCCCCTTAGATATTTCTCCATCCTTATCGTTCCATAGCATGCTCGGAGCTTATCTTGATCAGGTGGAGTCCTCGAAAGTTCATTCTGGCCTTTCACACATTCAATTGATTTATAATATTGCATCAGAGGATTACATCCTCTTCAGACAGAAGATATCCTCTTCGGATTGTAATAATTCTTCCTTCTGAGGGTCCCACTTCCAGACGGGCCCTGCCTTTTCCATCTTCTTCTTCTCGGCCGCAAAATAGCCTTCCTATGGGCCTTCGGCCCATTATGTTGGGTTGGGCCTTTTTCCCCCCCACATATGGTATAGTCTCTTAGGAATTTCTAAGAAATATGTAGTTCCAATCTTATTTATCCATATTAGTAAACAAAACTCAATCAATAGTTTGAAGCTACTCCTACAATAAAAATATATATATATATATATAAATATAATAATCTCTTTTTAAGAGAATGAAAATTTTGAATAATATATTTGAAATTCAAACAGTTTTTTTTTTTTAATAGGAAAACTCAAACAGTTTAGTTGTACAAAAAAAACAAATTAGGAAAATATAACGCATAATAACATAATTTATCAAAATATGGACTGCCTAAAAAATGAATAATATCAATCAAATAAATCCAAATAATAAAATGATGATATATTTTTTGAGATAGATAAATGAAAAATAATTTTAGAAATTGTTTAAGTTTTTGGGAGAAAAAAATTATTTTCCACAAAATTTTTAGAACAAATTATATATTATACTTTAACTAAACTAAAATTATATATTATCACACATTGCATGGGTCTGTGACTAGTGATTAGCTAAAATTAGTTTCTCTCCACCATGGCCAAAAATAGCCAAGTTCCTTTACCATTTTATTCCTACATCACCATATATTTGCTCACCCACTCATATAAGAGTAGTTTCCATCATTTACCATACATCCTTCAATGTATTCCATCATGGGCATAAAAATCTTGGTTAAATATTTGCTGCACTAAGCAAGGGGTCTTTCTCTCCCTTTAGTCCATCCTAATTTTCCTTTTTTGCTTGTAATTATAAAGCCCTTAATACTTGCTTATTGATATTATAATGAAAGCCATAATGTCTTGGATACTATGAAAGTTTTCCCTCTTGTTGAATTAATAATAATGAAGAAACTATATGATTTTTGATCATGTAAATACACTTAATAATCTGTTAAACATCTACCACTGGAAGTCTATCATATTCACTGCTAAATCATTTTCCTCTCGTGTACTTATTATAATAGGCCCACTTTTATATTAATTGACTATGGAGGAAATATATAATTTTTTACTATGCAAATACATTTATTAATTTTCTAGACATCTACCACTGGACTATTATTTAAACACTTATTGTGGTGAGTCATCCTTTGTGTTAGGTTATCATTGCAGAATGTATTTTTGGGGCCTTATTATAATCTTTGTTGGATGCAACCCGAACTTGGGCAAAAATGGGTCTTCCTCGCTTCACTGATAGCCTTTAGGCCATATTTTGAGCCCAAAGTAGAGTCTCAGTATTGAATTTCCAAATATCATATGGGCAATTCGAAAATCTGCCCAAAGTAGAGTCTCAGTAGTTTTTTTTTTTTTTTTTTTTTAGAAGAACTAGTATAGTAGATAACTAGTTACTAACCCATGCTATGCACGAGAACCTACCTATTTGTGAGGTAGACTTAAATAGTTTTATAAAATCTTAAATTGATTAAGAAACTACACAATTGCATGATTTGCTCTTGTATGATTTTAATTTGTGTTATAATTTGATGAAGAAGTCATTGCTTGAACGTGCAATGACTTACAAAAAATTTGTCAAACAATTTCAGATACTGCAAAAATATAACTCAAAAATTCAAATATTAAAACTTCTGAAATACCAAAAAATATTAAAGACTCAGATGATTCATGGCTTAAAAATTATTAAAACAAAACAAAATATATATGACTAAACAATAGAGAAATATAAAAGAAAGATAGGTTACATTCAAAAGAATAATTTTAATTATTGCAATCCTTTTTATCTTGTAAAAAATGGCTAAAGAGAGTTTGGTGGTTCATATACGAAAATTAATTTTTAAAAAATACATGAAAAATCATAAAATAATATATATATATATATATATTTACAAAGTAAAGGAGAAGAAAATAATATAAAAAAAGCTTATACCTCTACTCGGTTTTAAAAAAAAAAAATATTGGGGTTTACATTGTTTTTATAGTGTTTATGATTAACCTTACAAATTTTGAGATAAATTATCAACATATGAGTTTGAGTTTAAGTTGGACTTGTTAGAGAGATAGAGTTTCACTCCTTATTAAGTTTGGATTAAACAAAAATAATTTTGTTTTAAAAAAAATGATGAGTTTGAGTTTAAGTTGGATTTGTTAGAGAGATAGAATTTCATTCCTTGTTAAGTTTGGACTAAACAAAAATAATTTTATTTAAATATTGTGCTGATGTGGAAAATTGTGAAAGGTTCACATGCTTCAGTTTTATATATATACTAGTTATAGGCCTGTGCATTGCGAGAAATTATAGAGTACTCTGGTGGACAAGTGATGTGGTTCACCATTCCATTAAAAAACTTCCACTTGTTTAAAATTACTAAGTCAGTAATTAATTTCTATTTAAAAAAATTTTCTAACTAACAATTTTAAACAGATGGAAGTTTTTTAGTGAAATGGTGAACCACATCACTTATCCACCATGTGGATCTTATAATTTCTCGTGCGTTGCACGGTTTTATGAAAAAGTTTATAAAATAAATATATAAATAATTATATATTTTAATAGATTCAATAGATAAAAGAAAAAATTATCAAGTGTAAATAATTATCTCACTAAAATAAGGGGTAAGAGTTCTTCCTAAAACTAAATTAAATTGATAATTCCAAATTGAATTTTAAATTGATAATTGTTTAAAAAAAATACTAAACAACTGATAAATCTAAAATTAATATAATCTTAATAATATTATAAATTAAAATTAAAGTTGATAATTCAAAAATGCACGTGTAAAACATCTTGATAATTTGATGTAACATAAAAATCAAATAAGAAAACTGTTAAAATTAATCTATTAATTCTAACCATATTTAATCATTAATTCTAAAAATATAAAAGAAGGATCAAGGATTCAAATGCATTCCTACACATGCTATAAAATGGGAAAATTGATATTATCTAAATTAAATTTTTGTATGTTAAATATTATCCCCTAATTTAAGAAATATATCAAAACAAATAATAAAAAATAATGTTAATTAGATGATAAATATTATCTAAATTAAATTTTTGTATGTTAAATATTATCACTTAATTTAAGAAATATATTCTAACAAATAAAAAAATAATGTTAATATAATTTTATTTAATGATAAGAATGAATTAGAGTCCTGGTAGTATACTATTCCTTTTTAGTTCTTTAAAAATCTAAAATTTTAATAAAATTTCTGCAATTGGTGAAGCCATATGGCACAACCACGGTGTCTAAGCCCAACTTTTATTATATACTAGTATTATGCTCGTGTGATGCACGGTTTAATAAAAAATATTTTGATAATATAATTAAATTTAATAACAAATAAAATGAAAAAAGAATTAATTTAAAATTTAAGATTAAAAAATAAATTGTACTTGTACACTTAAAAGAAATTTAATTTTTATTTCTTATTTTGATATTTAAATCATTTGTTTTAGTGTTGATTTCATTCAATATATCAACCCTAAACTAGCATATGTATCCATATGTAATATTCTAAATTAATAATAAATAAAAATATAATACTCTAACTTAATGTAACATTCTAACTTATTAATAAATAAATATAAAACCCTAACTTAAAGTAATGTTTATAATTGTATTGTGTTTTAGTCTTTTAGAACACATATATTATTATTATTTTTATCATAAAAAAAGAAAACACAAATATTAATATTACACATGAGTTCAATAATTGAAGTGGTTGAAAACAAAATTAAGCCAAAACCTCAATTCATTAATAAAAATATATCCAAATTTTTGAGCTTAAAAAAAAAAAAAAAAACCGGAGTTAAGTAAAGATAGACTTACATAGAAATTTGGACGAATGGATTCTCTCGTATCCAATTTCATGTTTGGTAGAAAATTTTACTTTTAATTAAAGAATATAGATTACATGGAACAAAGCACCAAACAAAAGCCATAACAAAATAAATCCATTATAAAATATTGATGTCAACAACAAATAATCATGTAATAAGAAATTAAAAAGTACAAATATATTGCTTGCTATATTGACTTCTGAAAAAAAACACTAAAAGGTGTGATCAAACATAGAATTTCAGCTTATCTATAAAACTTGTTGAGGAAAATCATATTATATATAATAAAAAGGCAACAAATACACAAAATCTATTCAATTTGATTAGAAAAAAAAAAAAAAATTACCTGCAAGGTTGTAGGGGGCCCTGGATGATGGCCTAAGTGGCCTAGGCCTGGGGCTGCCTTGTGCTCATACTACACAAATTTAGTTGCACCAACTTCAATGAGTTCATATAAATTATAATGCTACCCTAATATATGCATATTCAACAATCACTTTTCTTTTATTTTTTGATATACCCAATTAATTATGGGACTTGAATGGACAGCTGCATAAATCCTATATGGGAATGAAAGGAAAAAATTGACAAAGAAAAACAAAAGAGCCTTTCAGCAACCAGTGGTAACTAAATTCTAGTGTTTTTCGATGCACAAAATTGAACTTGTTTGTATGACTTTAAGTAAATGAAAAAAAAAAAAAAAAAAAAAAAAAAAAAAAAAA
>NW_027069762.1:692204-727004 GCF_002906115.3 Quercus suber | reverse complement strand
TTTTTTTTTTTTTTTTTTTTTGGTTTTTGCCTTTCATTCTATTCATAATTTCATATGACCTTTCTTTTTTATTTATTCTTTTTTTTTTTTTTTAGTTTGGTAATATAAAACATTGATTAACAATTCCATTTTCAATAGGATTTAAATTTTACGTCAAATGGGACCATAACAATATATTTTCTTAAAAAAAATTTAAAAAAAAAAAAAAAAAACATTCTATCTTATATTCTTATGGCGTCATTCACGTGTTTTTATTTTTATTTTTATTTTTTATTTCATTTCATTATAATTTTATTTTTACATTATATATGTTGATATCAACATTTTTTTTTTTCATTCTACCCATAAAAATATGACCTTTTTATTCCATTTTTTTTTCATGGGATAACAACAAACATGTTAATTAGAAATCCTAATTATAATAGGATATAGTGATACACATAATATTTATTTTTTATTTTTATTTAAAAAAATTCTTTGATTTTTCTTCAATTTTGTACAGCCACTTGGCACAACCATAACTTATAAGCCCAACTTTTATTATATAATATATGATTAGTTAAAGTCCCGTGTGTTGCACGATTTTACTCATCAACTTATATACCATATAATTAATTTGAGAAATATTGAGTAAATGAATAATATATATATATATATATTCAAAAATCACAATGATGTGGTTAAATCTAGAATTAGGCTATACATGAAAAAAGTATATCATATTATCTTAATAAGGTTAAAGAAATTAAAGTCGTACCTTGTGAAAGAGAAAAAAATTGTGATAGTTTAAGCATTATAAAGTATAAACTTTGATAACCTTGTGGTGTGCAAATAATATTTTCTTGGGTGTGTTCAATGCTTATTTCGAGATTAAATATAGAGACAAAGAGAGATTAATATTTGAAAACAAATCCATTTAATGGTTTTGTTTACCGGATAAGTTTGAGGCTTTTTTCGAGTGTGAGTATTGCTACAAAATTGCTGATGTTATGCTTGTAAGGGAAGCCTGTCTTCTTCCTCAATCGCATTCAATGATTTTTCTCCACAATCTTCTGGAACCATAATGTAAAACCAAAAACAAACAAAATTAGTAGATTGAATTGTAAGTAAATAAATTACCAGTTTCTCAAAAAAAAAAAAAAGTAAATAAATTAGCAGATAAAAAAAAAAATTACTTAAAAATAATATTAAAAAAAATCATGTAGTCTATACATGAGGTTTAGAGAGGAAGAAAAAAGAGAAGGATGAAGATAACTGATGAAATACTAATGATAATATGGAGTAGGACTTTCAACAGACAACATATATAGAATTCTCAAGGTATGGAGAAACAATTGAACTATAAAAATGTCTTTAGGGCTGGGATCTTTCGGTTTCGTAGTTTTTTGTTTTTTAAATGCTTTGTAGTTGAATTGCTCAATATGTGTTTAGAAAATCTAAACTACAGTTTATAATCTTCCAAATTAAAGTAGAGGATAGGATTGGAATATTGGATATTTGTTATCCAATTAGTGGAGAAGAAGTATAATTCCTTTTCATAAGGAATCAAGTAGTTTCTCTTTTTTGGACTCCAAACTTAATCTATCCTCTTTCTTTCTCCTCGGAAGATTAAGATTGTGTGAAAAAAAGAAGAAGATTAACATCATCTAGAATTTATACACTTGGAAAATTAAGACCATCCGGAGATCTATGGTGACAAAACATAAAAAGGAAAAAAAGAAAAAGAAAAAAAAGAAAAAGAGAGAAGAAGCTATAAGATAGAATAAAAAAGTGAAGAAAACAAAAGGTTAATATCAATTTTTATTTACATTATTTAACATTTTTGTTCATTCTAATATCCATTCCGTATATTGACCTAACAAATAAAAAATAATGTTAATCTAATTTGATTTAATGATTAGAGTCCTGGTAGTTGTAAATCTAATTTTATTTAATGATAAGAATAAATTAGAGTCCTGGTAGTATACTATTCTTTTTTAGTTCTTTAAAAATCTAAAAATTTAATAAAATTTTTGCATTTTGGTGAAACCATGTGGTTGCACCACGGCATCTAAGTCCAACTTTTATTATATATAATATAATATGATATGATATGATATATATATATATATAGATATATTTTTCTTATTATATGTCATAATTTTTTTTGTGTGCCATAATTTTATTATTTACATAGCAAGATGAGAAATTTTGTCCATCCGTTATAGTCCAACCAAAAAAAAAAAAAAAAAAATCAAAAGAAATAAAAACAGAGCAAAACAATATTAGGAAGAGACACTTTCTATGAAGAAAAAAATATTCTGAAGAGATCCAATTCACAACTCATCATAATCAATTTCCAAACTGTATTAGAGATTTACAAGTGATCTCCTTATAAAATTCGAAAAGTTTAAAATCTTATCAGTTATCTCAGACTCCTAAACTTTAGAGTCCTTAGTCATCACTATTCGAACTTGCTCTATATAATTATATATATATATATATACACACATATACATGTTCACGTATACCTTGCTCTACAACACATACACTGTTCACGTAACTTGCACTCTCTCTAACCCAAATATGGGTTCCAAAAATATGGGTGCACTGTGGATGGTAGCTATGGTGTTTGTGTTGCTGAATATTGGTTTGTGCAATGGAGGGAAAACAAGCCCTTATGTTAGGAAACTATACGCCTCTGATGACTTGCCGAAAGATACTTTTCCTTCTCCTCCAGGTTTCAATGCACCAGAGCAGGTATTATCATCAACTTTTTTCATGTTTTATTATTGATTTTTCATGTTTTTTTAGCAATCAAAAAGCTTCTTCATGCATTGAAATTTTTTTTTTCATACTTAAAATATGAAATAAAAATCATATTTATGTAATTATATGTGGTGTGCCTTTAATTTTTTGTTAGCTAAAAGATTTTTTATACGTGAAGGTTCATATAACTCAAGGAGATTATGATGGGCGAGGAGTGATCATTTCATGGGTGACACCAGTTATGAAACACCCAGATGTTGTGTCTTATTGGGCTGCAGGTGCAGAGGGCAAGCACAAGCATAAGCATACAGTTCATTCTGTAATCACTACTTACAAATACTATAATTATAACTCTGGCTACATTCACCATGCTACCATTAAAGGATTGGAAGTAAGTGATCGGTTTTCAAGTCTTAGTATGTTTGGATACTATACATGCATTGTGTTTCTAATGTATTTATATGAATTTATATTTATTTTTCCCATTGAGAAAACAATTCCATCAGTCTTGGTGGATTGGATTTACTTTGACATTGCCTATGGCAGCAATTTAGCAAATGTTACGTGCTTTACATTGCTTAAGCAAAAAAAAAAAAAAAAAAAAATCAAAAGAAATAAAAACAGAGCAAAACAATATTAGGAAGAGACACTTTCTATGAAGAAAAAAATATTCTGAAGAGATCCAATTCACAACTCATCATAATCAATTTCCAAACTGTATTAGAGATTTACAAGTGATCTCCTTATAAAATTCGAAAAGTTTAAAATCTTATCAGTTATCTCAGACTCCTAAACTTTAGAGTCCTTAGTCATCACTATTCGAACTTGCTCTATATAATTATATATATATATATATATACACACATATACATGTTCACGTATACCTTGCTCTACAACACATACACTGTTCACGTAACTTGCACTCTCTCTAACCCAAATATGGGTTCCAAAAATATGGGTGCACTGTGGATGGTAGCTATGGTGTTTGTGTTGCTGAATATTGGTTTGTGCAATGGAGGGAAAACAAGCCCTTATGTTAGGAAACTATACGCCTCTGATGACTTGCCGAAAGATACTTTTCCTTCTCCTCCAGGTTTCAATGCACCAGAGCAGGTATTATCATCAACTTTTTTCATGTTTTATTATTGATTTTTCATGTTTTTTTAGCAATCAAAAAGCTTCTTCATGCATTGAAATTTTTTTTTTCATACTTAAAATATGAAATAAAAATCATATTTATGTAATTATATGTGGTGTGCCTTTAATTTTTTGTTAGCTAAAAGATTTTTTATACGTGAAGGTTCATATAACTCAAGGAGATTATGATGGGCGAGGAGTGATCATTTCATGGGTGACACCAGTTATGAAACACCCAGATGTTGTGTCTTATTGGGCTGCAGGTGCAGAGGGCAAGCACAAGCATAAGCATACAGTTCATTCTGTAATCACTACTTACAAATACTATAATTATAACTCTGGCTACATTCACCATGCTACCATTAAAGGATTGGAAGTAAGTGATCGGTTTTCAAGTCTTAGTATGTTTGGATACTATACATGCATTGTGTTTCTAATGTATTTATATGAATTTATATTTATTTTTCCCATTGAGAAAACAATTCCATCAGTCTTGGTGGATTGGATTTACTTTGACATTGCCTATGGCAGCAATTTAGCAAATGTTACGTGCTTTACATTGCTTAAGCAAGATATATTCATTTTAGGCCATACTTGTAGTAGTTCTTTGGGAATTGACATGATTTTGATTATATTCTTGTTCCTCAGTATGACACTAAATACTTTTATGAGATCGGGAAAGGTAATTCAGCTCGTCAATTTCATTTCACAACTCCTCCAAAAATAGGGCCAGATGTTCCATACACATTTGGCGTTATCGGTCAGTACCAAAAATTACGTATTATGAATTGTATTGTTGATCTTAGTGCTAGCTAGCTATAAGATGTGACATGTGTATGGTGTATTGTGCAGGTGATTTGGGACAAACATTTGACTCTTATGAGACATTAAAGCATTATATGGCCAATCCAAAAGCCCAAGCTATGCTGTTTGTGGGAGATCTTTCTTATGCTGATGATCACCCAAACCATGACAATGAGAGATGGGATGAATGGGGCCGGTTCGTAGAAAAGAGTACTGCATATCAACCATGGATTTGGGCTGCTGGAAATCATGAGCTTGATTTTGCGCCAAAGATTGTAAGAGCTTTATCAATGTTTGCCTTCTAATGTATAGATAATCCTGGTTTTAATTGTTGATTTTTGATGGTACTAATGATGGTTCCTGTTCATGTAATTTTTCAGGAAGAAAATGTTCCTTTCAAGCCGTATTTGCATAGGTACCACACACCCTATCAGGAATCACAGAGTACATCGCCACTTTGGTATTCCATTAGGCGAGCATCTGCACACATCATTGTCTTGTCTTCATACTCTGCATTTGGTAAGAAATTTTCCTCCAATTTGTATATGATATTACCTACAAAGTGATAAAATTATTGAAATAAAGCAGTTTGATATTGACGATATATATCTTGTTTTACAGCCATATACACTCCTCAATACACTTGGCTTAAAAAAGAGCTCTCAAAGGTTAATAGAGCTGAGACTCCATGGCTAATTGTTCTTCTGCACTCACCATGGTATAATAGCAACAGCTACCATTACATGGAAGGGGAAGCCATGAGAGTGACATTTGAACCTTGGTTTGTTCAACACAAAGTTGATCTAGTATTTGCTGGTCATGTTCATTCCTATGAACGCTCGGTAAGTTATTCTAATTTACATTTAGTAGATTTGTGTCAATCAATGATTCAATTTTTAAGTCATTCTAATGTATTGTAGGAGCGCATATCGAATGTGAAGTACAACATAACAAATGGACTGAGCACCCCAGTAAAGGACCCTTCTGCACCAGTGTACATAACCATTGGTGATGGAGGTAACATTGAAGGCCTTGCTTCTGGGTGAGTCTCATTCATTTAGTCTTAAAAATGATTTCTATCACCCACTAAAATAAAACTAAGTAGCAGTACTTATTTTATACATGATTATTTTTTGTGCAGTTTTGTTGATCCACAACCAAATTATTCTGCATATAGAGAGGCAAGCTTTGGGCATGCAATTCTCGAGATAAAAAATAGCACTCATGCCCACTATACTTGGCACCGTAACGAAGATAATGAAGCCGTTGCTGCTGATTCAGTTTGGCTCTTCAACAGACATACTTATCCAAAAGAAGAGCATAATTAAGCTATCACTATGATTTTGAAGTGACTTTCGGTGGTTCTTTTTAGTTTTGTCTAGGATTTAGGTGCAATAATGAATTATGAATTTGGTTTTAGAGTAGTTTTTTTTTTTTAGTTATCCATGTTCCTAGTTTTTTTTTTTTAGTTTCCAAAATCATCTTACATAAAACACTACAATATTATCTATGTATCGCACTAGTTTTTGCATAATATAACCTTGGGGAAAGAGTTTCAATATTAAAAGTTTGATGTAGAGTAAGTCAATAAATAGTAAAAGACAAAAATGTGTGAGTTCAAGCTTACAAAGCAAGCTTAAAAACATTACTTTGGTTTGGGCCTATGGGCCCAAGCCTTTCTTTCATGAACTAAACCTTAAAAAATCTATCATTTATAAGTATTACTCCTCTATTAGGTCATGTTACAATCCAGATCAAATATAAACTAAAATCTTCTCAGGAAAAAAAAATACAAACTAAACTCATAGCCCAAAGAAAATTACATTTTAAACCCTATTATTTCAATAATTAACATATTAATCCATATAGTTTCAAAAGTAACAAATCAATCCTTGAAGTCTATGCAATGGCCAATTCTAAGGCTAATATCTCTATGTCATGTCCTAATTTTTTAAGAAGTTTTGTTTCGCTATGTTTCATGTCATGTATAATGGTTGGGACAATGCCTAACGCCTCAAAAAGTCACAAAATAATACAAAAATTATAATATCAAAGATTCAAAGGGCCATAATTCTACACTTGCTTATACGTTTGAAGCTTCTTCTTTTTTCTTTTTCTTTTTTTGGCCCTTTTCTGTTTCATGTCTTCAAGGTCTACGCAATGGCAATATGCTCAAGGCTATTATTTTCTTACTTAATTGACATCAAATTGGACAACACACTAATTTTAAAATTTTATTGTAAAAAATAAAACAAAATTCTTATTTACATATTAATAATAAATTTCAGAAATTCATGGCAGACATTGGTCAATATCGGTCACAGTCCTGTAATTGAAGTTGAAGGCAGTTATAGCAATGTAATCCAGCTTCTTGTTAGGAAAAATTTCACCATCTCAACGCCCACAAACCGTTATATAACACTTATTAGTTATTACACGCCATTCCACGGCTCTATTACCAATAACGCATTCAATTTTTAAATATTGCTTCAAATTTTAAACATTTGTGGTTGTAGTTGGGCTACAAATGTCTTGAGGTGAAAGAAATCTGTAAACATTACCATCCTGTGACTAAAAGGCACCCAACTTGTAGAGATTAACTAAAATTCAATGGCACATGTATAAGCATCCTTGCCCTTCCCTTTTCTTGAAAGTAATTTCTGATGGAGAACTTCCCAACAATAAAGCTTCTGTCACTTGCTTTTCATGGTAGAATAGATGCTTTCAAAGTTTCATTTAAGTCTAAAGACCAAAAAAGAAAAAAAAAACACAAAAATAAATAAATAATTCATAACTTTTGAGGTGATATATTGCGATTGGTGTATAACAAAAGTAATGTTAGTGATAGTAATAGTGATAAGACTACATATAAGTGATGTTGCAATAATAACAACTGGTCAGCTCATTGAATTGTGAAATCTTTTGGATCTCAAGTTTTTCTCTCAAAGTTTATTAAAATCTAGTCAAACTTACATGGATGGAAAACCTAGCCAGTTGTAGCATGTTAGAAGTCTTAACTGTTTTCTTAACGTTTGACACAACATATCCAAAGAGTTCAGACAGATACTTGATAGTGATTGAGACACAGCTCAATTGATGAATGATACATGTTCAATATGGCCAACATTTATATGGCTAAAATTTCAAGAAACTGAGCAGCAGTCATTAGCACACTGCAATGTGCTTACAAATCATTGGGATGATAAGGAATCATTAAGAATTCGATTTGCAAACCATAGGTTAGCTGCCTCAGAGTAGTGTATGCCATCCCAGCTAATGTGCATTGATGGATTGTCACAGGGGTTACCATAAATTGTTCCATTAACTGTGGCTTTCTTCCCACACATAACATGGCGGTACCCAAAGAAACTCCCACAGCAAAACTCAAATGGATCAACAAAACCTTCCATCACCAAACAGTTAGGATTAGAATCATTATATATGCAATGTTTAGTGGATCATTATTCCACATCCACCCATTTTAATGTGACCAAAAGTTCAATTAAATGTTGTATAATAAATTAAGATTACCTTTATTCTTTGCATTGCTAATGAGAGCAGATTTAGCTGTGCGCACTACAACATATGTAAATGTTGCATTAGGAAGCTGTGCCCTTAGCTGAAACACCTTGTCCTCAGCTATCTCATTCCAATGCTTCACACACCCAATCTGGTCTAGATTACCTGCCTTTGATTGGCATTTAACATAATAGGATCGAAGTGGACCAAATAGGACCAAAGTATACATAATGGACCAAACGGGACCAAATTAGACTGAAGTGGATATAATGGACTGAATACGACCAATGTGGACCGTATGGAACAAAATGGTCAAAATGGACCGAATAGAACCAAAGTGTATTGAATGGACCGAATAGAACTGAAGTGGACGAAAGTGGACAAAATGGACTAAATAGGACTAGATAGAACTAAAGTGTACAGAATAGACTGAATAAGACTAGAGTAAACAGAATGGACCGAATAGGAACGAAATGGACAGAATAAAACCAATGTGGACGGAATAGACTAAATAAGACCGAAGCAGACTGAATAAGACCTAATGGATTGAATATAACTTTAGTGAACAGAATGGACTAAATAGGACTGAATAGAATGTTTACAACCATATGGACCAAATATGACCAAATTGGACCGAATAGAACCAATGTGGACCGAATAAGACTTGAATATTTATCATTTTTATTGCATTTTAGAGCTCATATTTCTAATTTCTCATGTCTATTTTAGTTTTTTTTTTTTTTTTGTATTTTTTAACTCGAAACTAAAGAGTTTAGCCCAAATGTAATAAAATTTCATACTTTTCAACCCAAAAATTAAGAAAAAAAATGAAATTTTGAGATAAACTTGTAAAGAAAACCTACAATAAGAATCAACTAAAGGCTCAGTTAGTCTAAAATGAACTGAAGGGGATCAGAATTGACCGAGTGGATTGAAGTAGACCTAATTGGACAAAAGTAGACTTAATTGGACCAAATAGAAATTGTTTAAGTATTAGGGAGAACAAATTATCTTCAACAAATTTTAGAGAAAAAATTATTACAATATAAAATAATTATTTATTCTCACACATCACGTGGATCTGTGACTATTTGTTAAATAGCATTTGTTACCCACAAAATGTTGTGTTTCCAAGGATCACTAGACCCAGTCAGTGAGAGAGGGCTAGAGAGACTCGCTGTTGGGCCTGAGTTGACTATATAGAGCTGTTGTACGAGATTTGAATTGTTTGAACTGGGATATTTGAATGCCAAGATGGAATGGACTATAACCACCTGGAAGAATTGATGAACCTCCTGTTGCAAAATTTGCACCATGCCAAAAATTCGTACCGAGTGAGTCCATGTACCAGGAATGGTAACTTCAGCTCCTGAGCCGCACTAACACATAGCAACTCAACTCAATTCGATTAATTCTTAATTATTGGGAGGACTAGCTGTAACATTTACCTGTCATAAATTATGATAGCTATGATTGAAGCATGACAAGACACTACAATGATTAGTAAAAGCATAGCACATTAGGCAACAGGAACAATTTGTATGAAATTTCTATTTGCATGAAATTATTGATGATTACTAACCTACTTACCTAAAAAATCTATGATGACTCGGCCATCACAAAACCTTCCTGAAGGGTGACCAAAGAAGGTTTCACCATTGGGTGTAAGAACCTCTTTCAAAGCTGCAGATGAAATGCCTCCTGTGTCCGAGTTTGAGTCCCCAAAGTTGCATATAGCTGGAAAATCACATCTTCGTACACCATTACCACCCCACACCAATGCTGGTAATCACGCCAAGCCTACAACCAAGAGCACCAAGACACAGCATAGCTTCATTGAATCCATGTTTTTCCTAGCAACATCCCATCAAAAAGTGTGCACTCACATAACAGTTGGCTTTCACTTTGACATTTGTCATGTGGCACAAGCCCCTAGAGCAAAGTTATTTTATGCATCTTCTTTGAAATTGAATTTTTCATGGATGGCAATTGGCACGCAAGTCCAACTAGTATGTATGTGGACCCTTTTTTTTTCTTCTTCTTCTTTTAGGTGATGATATGGAATTGAGAATGATGACCATCCAGAAATTGTACCATTTAAGAAGAAGAATAAGACTTTTAGCAAAGATATATTTTAGTCTCTCTAACTTTGTTGTTGTCGTCCTCTGATTTCTCAAATTTTAAAATTTGCCATTTACCCCTGAATTTTCAAATTGCTATTGCTTTGGTCCCTCGAATTTAATTTAATTTATCTTAGTTTTGAAATAACAACACGTTATGTTGGGGTTAATTGTAGCTAATTGTTAGTGGTAGTTAAGAGAACTTGAGAAGTTAAAATGATAAATAAGAAAAATAAAAAAATAAAAGTTAAAAGTTAACATTTTTATCCAAAGGTTGAGATTAAAAATAAGTTTTTTAACTTTCAAATTTAGCCATTATGCATTATAGTGCTATTGAATGGCACCATATCTCAATCCTATAACCTAATAGGAGGGCTAAATTGATATCTACTTGCAAGTTCAGTAGACTGGTTGCAAGTTTTGATTCATAAATGACTAAAATGATTCTGATACTGATAGTGTGTTTGCATATTTTGGCAGCATTATATTAAAGCATAGGCGATACCAGTTCTTTGGCACTCAATTGACATACTGATACCAGTTATAGAGGATAGCCAAAATCATGCACTAGCTAAGCTTGCTGGATTTATGCAATTAGGTGAATCTATTACCAATAGCAGAATACCACATTCAATTCTCAAATATTACTTCCAGACTTTAAACATTTATGGTTGTAGTTGGACTGCAATTGTCCTGAGGTGAAAGAACATCTGTAAACATTCCCATCATCCCATGACTAGAAGGGACCCAACTTGTAGAGATTAACTAAAATTAAATGCCATACGTAAGCATCCTTGCCCTTCCCTTTGGTCCTACAAATGCAGCTTTTTTAACTTGCTCTAATAGTGGAAGAGATGCTTTCAAAGTTTCAAAAAGTCTATGGACCACCCCAAAAAAAAAAAATACACAATTTTTCACAACTGTTAAGGTGACATGTTGTAATTGGTATACAATAAAAATAATATAAGTGATATGGATAGGATTACAAAAAAATTTATGTTATACCAATCTCAACTAGCCAACTAATTTTAGCACAAAATAGAATGAAACAGTTTTAAATATATATATATATATATAATTTTTTTTTTTTTTAAAGGGAAAAAAAAGGTGAGCACAAAATAGAATGAAACAGTTTTAAATATATATATATATATATATAATTTTTTTTTTTTTTAAAGGGAAAAAAAAGGTGAAAGAAGTATACTAAAATTTTAAAATCTAGTCAAACTTATATGGATGGAAAACCTAGCCATTTGTAGCATATTAGAAGTCTTAAATGTGTTCTTAACTGCAACATTAAGTTATCAAAGAGCAAAAGTTTAAAACAACATATCCAGATTGTCCAGAAAGATGCACGATAATGATTGAGACATAGCTCACTTGATGAATGCTACATGTTCAACATCACCAACATTTATGATGGTGAAAATCTTACTCCTAACCATTTCTAAGAAATTGAGCAACTGTCATTAACATACTGCAATGTGTTTACAAATGATTTGGATGATAACAAGCCTCCCCAATTGAAACTGGTGGATCAGATGAGGAACCATTGAGAATTCTCTTTGCAATCCATAGGTTAGCAGCATCAGAGTAGTGTATGCCATCCCAGCTAATGTGCATTGATGGATTGTGGCATGGGTTACCATATATTGTTCCATTAACTGTGGCTTTCTTCCCACAATCAATATGGTACCCATTGAAACTCCCACAGCAGAACTCAAATGGATCAACAAAACCTGTCATCACCAAAAATTTAAGATTATAGTCATTATATGTGCAATGTGTAGTGGATCACTATCCCACAGCCACCCATTTTAAAGTTGCCATATCCGAACAGGCCAAATAAAAGGTCGTAAACAAAGCATAAAGCTCCCTTATGTTTGTATAATAAATTAAGACTACCTTCATTCTTTGTATTGCTAATGAGAGCATATTTAGCTGAATACACATCAACATATGTAAATGCTGCGTTAGGAAGCTGTGCCCTCAGCTGAAACACCATGTCCGTAAGCTGCCTGTTAAACTCCTGAGCTACCTCATTCTGAGGCTTCACACACCCAATCTGGTCCAGATTACCGGACTTTGATTGGTATATAACAATATATGGCAAGCAACCAATTGGGCCAGTATTATGTACCCAAAATACTCTTGCACCTTCCTTGTCTAATAGCTAAAACATGAGCCATAAAAAATGTTAGAATTATCAATTAGTACATAAGTTGTTCAATCACACTCATCAGTTGCTTACATGCACTGCTTGGGACAACTGGCTTAAGATATTAGGAATGGACAGTCGAAATTCTTCTATTGTTGTGTGTTGAAAACCAAAACCAAGATCGTTCTGTCCAATATCAAATGTGTAAATAGCCTTTGAGAAGTCCTTAGGCCTTGAGAGCCTAGCTTGTTTTAAGTAGTGGGGTCTCTCCTGGTGCCAAAATTTACCAATTCAATGTTCATTGTTAGTAAGCGTTTAGTACCCACAAAATGTTGTGTTTCCCAGCATCTTTAGCACACAAGAACCAGTCAGTGAGAGAGGGCTAGAGAGACTCACTACTGTTGGGGCTGAGTTGATTATATAGAGCAGTTGTACGAGATTTGAATTGTATGAACTGGGATGTACTTGAATGCCGAGATGGAATGGACTATAACCACCTGGACGAATTGATGAACCTCCCGTTGCAAAATTTGCACCATGCCTAAAATTTGTATCAAGTGAGTCCAAGTATGCACTAAGGTACGGTAACTTTAGATCCTTAGCTGCATTAAAATATAGCAACTCAACTAAATTCAATTAAGTCTTAAACCCCATTAAATTGGGAGAGCTAGTTGTAACATTAAGATGTCAGAATTAATCAATGATCATAGCTATGAAGCATGACAAGACAATACAATGATTAGAAAAAGTATGGCAGGTTAGTTAACATGTAAAATTTGTATGAACTTTCTATTTACATTCAATTTATTGATTCAACAAAAAAATTAGGAAGCTTTACTCCCCTAGTTACCTATAAAATCAATGATGAGTCGACCATCACAAGCCCTTCCTGAAGGGTGTCCAAAGAAGGTTTCACCTTTGGGTGCATGAATCTCTGACAAAGCTGCTGAAATGCCTCCTGTGTCTGAGTTTGAGTCCCCAAAGTTGTATATAGCTGAAATGCCTCACTGTCCAAGTGATATAATGCATATATTCAATACATGAGATATTTTTTTAACTATAGAGATTGATGCTACATTCTCTAAACTAGACCATATTTTATTTTGTTTAACATATCTGTGTAACATCTCTCTGGCATCGAGGTAGACCCCATAAGAATAAGATAATAATACCACCTCATTAAGGAATGCAACAAATTAAGCAAGTAGAAAAGAGATAAGCCCCTTGTCAACCAATTTTAGCTTGAGGTGGTCCTTGTTACATGTAATATATCTATCACATGAGAAACAGCAGGGACTAGGGATGCTTTGTAACATTCTGTAGCGCATTTGGACAGTTCATGATCTTCACCTGAACATTAAAACAGAAGCTAATCTCCAGAAGCATGGTCCAATGCTAGCTGGCACCCCTAAATAGTAATTTCATGTTTCAACTAGAGTGACGCTGAAGTGTGAGCCACACCGCTACACAGGCGGACCGACTGAACCGAAACCGGCGTTGGTTGGTTTTATATTTTTATGGGCTGGTTAGCCATTGTAAGTTGTAACCGAAGTGCACAATACTAGGCCTCCAGGTCCAGGACTTGGGTTGGGCTTGGGTTTATACTTTATATGGCTAAGCTCAAATTTTCTGTAGAAGCATAGTATTACAACGAATAATTTCATATTCTCAACCTGGATTTTTTTTTTTTTTTTTTTTTAACTGTATTAAAAATTTTGGTGTTTTATAACTAGCGTTGAAGCATGAATATGATTAGCTGTTGCCAACAGTTAATTTACTTGATGCGTGTGTTAGACTTATGGTTAAGTGATTAAATTCACCATTTCCTAACAGCTTAAACTTTTGGGACAATCGGTAATTTAACATGGTATCAGAGCAGGAGATCCTGAGTTTGATCCCTGATTTTACTCAAAACTTAAGCTTTGGGGACAATCGGTAATTTAACAGCGTGCACACTTTTAGGAAGGAAACATATATTTTCTTAGTTATAAATGGTGGTCCTTTGAATATGGTGAAAAACAAAAGTCAATTAAAAAAAAAAAAGTTTGAAAGCAGTGCATATTTACCTTCATTCTTTTGCATTACTAATATCGGTGATGCTAAAAAATTATATTACTATTTTTAACACCACTAGTACTAAAAAGCATGCTGCGATAGTAGTGTCATAGCCAAAATTTTTTAACTTCTTGCTGCAAGCAAAAAAGTTTAAGCAAAAAATTTTATTTTATTACACTTCCCGCTCTCTTTCTCCCTTGCAAATCTTTTTCTTTTTCTTTCTTGCACGCTGTTTTCTTCTTCTTATTTGTTTTGTTCTTATTTTTTTTTTTTTTTTTTTTTTTTTTTTTTTTTTTTTTTTTTTTTTTTTTGCCCCTCTCCCTTGCATGCTACTTTTTAGCTAATGACTCTCAGCTCTCTTTAGTTTTTAGATTTGATATGTTGGGTTGTTTTATGGGTTTTGCAAATTGGAATTTTGTGAATTTTTTGATTTTTTTTTTTTGTTTTTTTTTTTTACAAATTTGGGTGTTAGTGTGTTCAGATCGAAAGAAAAATAGAAAACCAAATCCATTGCAACAGTGGTTGTGATAGTTGTTTATTATAGTAAATATATTATTTTATTGTGTTGAAAGCTAAAATAAAACTACTAATGTTTGGTGTTTTGTAAAGTGAGAAAGTAAAATAGACAAAATAGCTTTTTGTGGTACCAAATAGCTAAATTTATGGACGGAAAAAACAAGTATATTAAAATCTAGTCAAACTTATATGGATGGAAAACCTAGCCACTTGTAGCATATTGAAGTCTTAAATGTTTTCTTAATTGCAACATCAAGTTATCAAAGTGCAAACGTTTGACACAACATATCCAGATTGTCCAGAAAGACATAATGATTGAGACACGGCTCACTTGATGAATGCTACATGTTCAACATCACCAACATTTATGATGGTGAAAATCTTACTCCTAACCATTTCTAAGAAATTGAGCAACTGTCATTAACATACTGCAATGTGCTTACAAATTATTTGGATGATAACAAGCCTCCCCAATTGAAATTGGTGGATCAGATAAGGAACCATTGAGAATTCTCCTTGCGATCCATAGGTTAGCTGCATCAGAGTAGTGTATGCCATCCCAGCTAATGTGCATTGATGGATTGTGGCATGGGTTACCATATACTGTTCCATTAACTGTGGCTCTCTGCCCACAATTAATATGGTACCCATAGAAACTCCCACAGCAGAATTCAAATGGATCAACAAAACCTGTCATCACCAAACAGCTAAGATTAGAAACCTAGTATATTGCAATGTTTAGTGGATCACTATCCCACCGCCACCCCTACGTGACCATATCCGAACAGGCCAAATAAAAGGTCGTAAGCAGTGCATCAAATCTCACACTTATGTTTGTAAAATAAATTAAGATTACCTTCATTCTTTGCATTGCTAATGAGAGCATATTTAGCTGAATACACATCAACATATGTAAATGCTGCATTAGGCAGCTGTGCCCTCAGCTGATACACCATGTCCTTAAGCTGCCTGTTAAACTCCTGAGCTACCTCATTCTGAGGCTTCACACACCCAATCCTGTCCAGATTACCTGACTTTGATTGGTATATAACAGTATATGGCAAGCAACCAATTGGGCCAGTATTATGTACCCAAAATACTCTTGCACCTTCCTTGTATAATAGCTAAAACATGAGCCATAAAAAATGTTAGAATTATCAATTAGTACATAAATTGTTCAAGCATAATCATCAGCTGCTTACATGTACTGCTTGGGACCACTGGCTTAAGATATTAGGAATGGACAATCGAACTTCTTCTATTGTTGTGTGTTGAAAACCAAAAGCAAGATCGTTCTGTCCAATATCAAATGTGTAAATAGCCTTTGAGAAGTCCTTAGGCCTTGAGAGCCTTGTTTTAAGTAGTGGGGTCTCTTCTGGTGCCAAAATTTACCAATTCAATGTTCATTGTTAGTAAAAGTTTAGTACCCACAAAATGTTGTGTTTCCCAGCATCTTTAGCACACAAGAACCAGTCAGTGAGAGAGGGCTAGAGAGACTCACTGCTGTTGTGGCTGAGTTGATTATATAGAGCAGTTGTACGAGATTTGAATTGTATGAACTGGGATGTTTGAATGCCAAGATGGAATGGACTATAACCACCTGGACGAATTGATGAACCACCAGTTGCAAAATTTGCACCATGCCTAAAATTTGTGCCAAGTGAGTCCAAGTATGCACTCAGGTACGGTAACTTCAGCTCCTTAGCTGCACAAACATATAGCAGATCAACTCAATTCAATTAAGTCTTAAACCCCTTTAAATTAGGAGGACTAGTTGTAACATTAAGATGTTAGAATTGATCAATGATCATAGCTATGAAGCATGACAAGACAATACAATACAATGATTAGTAACAGTATAGCACATTAACATGTACAATTTGTATGAACTTTCTATTTACATGCAATTTATTGATGCAACAAAAAAGGAGGAAGCTTTACTACCTTACTTACCTATAAAATCAATGATGAGTCGACCATCACAAGCCCTTCCTGAAGGGTGTCCAAAGAAGGTTTCACCATTGGGTGTATGAATCTCTGATAAAGCTGCTGAAATGCCTCCTGTGTCTGAGTTTGAGTCTCCAAAGTTGTATATAGCTGGAAAATCACATCTTAGACCACCACCACCCACCACCAATGCTGGAAATCTTACCAGGCTCACAACCAATACCACCAACACACAGCATAGCCTCATTGAGCCCATGGTTTTCCTTGCAGCATCCTACCAAAAAGTATGCACTCAAAGTCTCACATATATACTTGTTTGTTTTTACTTACCATGTGGACAAGAATGAGCGGCTGATTTTGTTGTTTTCTTAATGCATGACTTGTCATTAGTCACCGACAAATTTTGGAATCAGGATTTTGACAGATGTGGACCTATGGCATTTGTTACATGGAAGAACAAGTATGTCATGCATCAAATACATTGTATCTTTCTTCTCACAGAATATATGCTATAAAAGAAATGAAGCATATAAAGACTGATTTACCTTTCACATTAAACAATCTCATATTGCACTCTCTTTAACTGGACTTATTATTATTTTGTTTAATAGTTTTATGTAACATCTCTCTTAGGTATAGACCCTATAAATATATCATCCACCTTTATGTAAGAGAGATACGAATGCAACAGCTACAAATAATACCGTCTCATCAGTAAGGAATGGAACTAAAGTAGAAAAGCGATAAGTCCCTTAACAGCCAATTTTAGCTTGAGGTGGTCCTTGTTACATATAATATATATGTATCTCTCACATGAGAAATAGTAGGGACTATTTGGACCCGTGTCCCATGGCTATAAAGCACCCTATCACATTTAGGAAGGAGACATATTTTCTATGTTAGAAATGATACGTAGGGACAACACAAGAAATGGTAGTCCTTTGAAGTTTAATTTTGCACGGGTGGTCCGCAAGTCCAGCTAGTATGTGGTCTTGTTTTTCTTTGGTGACGAGTAGAATTGATGATGATGATGACCATAAAGAAATTGACCCGTCTCAAAAAATAAATAAATACATAAACCCCCCACTTTTGGCAAAAATAAGTACATTTCAGCCTGACTTTGTTGTCCTACTTGATTTCTCAAAATTTTAAAACTTGCCATTGATCCCTGAACTTTCAAATTGCTGTTGTTTTGGTCCCTCATCCCCCTTTCCATCCCCTTGTTTGGATGTTCTAAAAATAAGATATCCTTCTGCTTCTTTATTTGGATGTTGAAAATTAAGTAGGGGAGAGGAGAGATGAATGGTCATATAAAATGATTATTAAGATCATTGTGGACGACTAAATTTCTCGGTTCGAAATAAGGTCAAACAAGTAAAATAGTGTCACAAATGCGAATTTGTATTGAATATATGTGTGGTACAATTCTCTGTAATTACAAAAGAGTGATCCTCTGATTCGATCTCCTTGAAAGATTTGTTAATTGGATTTGTGGTAATGTGATTTTCACTTGGACACAAAGTATCCTTCAATTTGGTTGAAGGATGGATCGAAGATTGTTGAAACGGAATTACAATGAATCTCTGGCTATGAGCTTGTTAGAAATCCTTTGTTCTTCACGTTCTTCGTGTTCTTCGTGTGTTCTTCGTGTTCTTGGTGCGCTCTTCGTCTTCGAAGGTTTGTGGTGGAAGTTCTTCGGAGCTTTAGAGGCTTGATCCGTAAAGCTTCGCTGATTTATGATTTGTTGAGGTTTCTGGAGGCTTTCGAGCTTGATTCCAGTGAACTTTGAGATTTAGGAATATGATTTGGATGATTCCTCTTTGAATGTTCTTCGTACTTGAAGGTTTGTGGTAGAAGTTCTTCGGGGCTTTAGAGGCTTAGATCCGTTGAGCTTCACCAATTTATGGTTTGTTGAGGTTTCTGGAGGCTTTTGAGCTTGATTCCAGTGAACTTTGAGATTTAGGAATATGATTTGGATGATTCCTCTTCGAATGTTCTTTGTATTCGAAGGTTTGTGATGGAAGTTCTTCGGGGCTTTAGAGGCTTGATCCGTAGAGCTTCACTGATTTGTGGTTTGTTGATGTTTCTGGAGGCTTTTGAGCTTGATTCCAGTGAACTTTGAGATTTAGGAATATGATTTGGATGATTCCTCTTCGAATGTCTTGGTATTCGAAGGTTTGTGGTGGAAGTTCTTCGGGGCTTTAGAGGCTTGATCCGTAGAGCTTCACTAATTTATGATTTGTGATGTTTTCGGACACTTTAGGCTTGATTCCCGCAGACTTTTGGATCTAGGCGGATGATTTGGATGATTTTCCTTCGAATGTGAAGTTGAAGTTCTTGAAGTTCTTGGAGGCTTTAGAGCTTGGTTCCGGCAGAGTTTCTGGACTTCTGAGTGCTTCCAATGGCCTAGTCCTCTCTCCAAATCTCTGGATCTCCTCAGCTCAGATCTCTCTTCAAATGCCTTAGGAAGGCTTCTATTTATAGGAGTTTAGGGGTAGGTAAGTGACACATGGCAGAGCTTAATTGGTGACACATGGCAGAGTTTGATTGGTGACACGTGGCAGAGTTTGATTGGTCCGCTTATGTCATCGCTTACACGTGCGAGGCTGATTGTGTCATCGCTTACACGTGCGAAGCTGATTATGTCATCGCTTACACGTGCGATGATGTGTGATTGGTTTTTTTTTTGCATGACACTTGGCAAATTTCTGTTGGTTTCTAAGTAATGATAGCAAAACCTAGCAGCAATATGTGGCGCTTTGTAATTGGCTGTATTTTGTGGACTTGGTAGTGTGACGTGTCAGCTTGTGATAGGTCGGGAATTTTCCCTGTCTACAATCATCTTTTGCTAATTTTGGACTGCATTTGTTTTGATGTAATATATTTTGACTGCCAAATATTTTCAGCTAAAAATATTGTAGAGAAAACAATTTGTTTTCAAGTATCGGATTGTATTCTTGCAAATGTTGTGTTTGGCTTGTAAAGAAAATAAAAATGTTCATGAACACAAAATTTACCATACCAATAGTATAACCCACAAAATCTAAACAAATTCACTATAATTTCAAAAAATAAACCCAAAATCCACTGAATGTCAAAAAAATGTATGAAACTGAGAGTCGAGAGAGAGAGAGGTGAAACACAGCGGTCCTCTAGCCATGGGCGGGTTGCAGCATCTCTCTCTCTCTCTCTCTCAGTTCGATCATGAAAGAACCAGTTCAATCTCAGTCGTGGCGATTCGATCTTGTCATCAGCAGTCCAATCTCGTTATAGCCAATCCCAATATGTGAGGATGGGAGGGCTCAGGCGATGTTGAAGAAGAAATGTAAGTCGTTTTACACATGATCCTAAGCGTAAACCATTTTATGCCTCATGAGCCAAAATTTTACGATAAACTTGAAAAATATTTCCAAGTTAACCGGCATTTTTAGTCGCATCAAACACTCAAAATTGGGGTAAATAATTTTACGTCAAAACAAATTTAGCCTTAAAGAAGTAGATATAAATTTACATCACAAGGAGAAAATGGATCATTTAAATTTTTTTTGATATAAGTGGAATTCCTAACTCCACTCCTACAAGATACACCCCCCCCCCCCAAACCAAAAACCTCCTTCTCTCTGTTCCCTACTTCTCCCTTTCCATCCAAACAAGTTGTAAAATTGGAGGTGTCCAAAACTTTTCAATTTTCTTGCTAATGTAGAAAGTTTGTAATCGCTTTTTATAGGTTAAGACAGAATTTTGAGGTAGAAAGTGCATTGTAGCCTAACCATATGAGATTTTCATATGGAATCACAATTTTTATACCCTTTTTTCTCTCTTTTTCATATTTCGTTAACTAGATTGTATTTAAAAATTATGGGCTAAGTTTCTTTGAAAACTATAAAGTTATCGTGCTTACGCTTGCACTGCTATAGAAAATTATTAGATATTTTCGGAGTACAATAATGTTGTACTCCCTCCTTTCACAAAAATGATATGTCTTACCATGAATTTAACTTGTAAGATTCTACCATTATGTGAGAGAAATGAATACAATATTATTATACTCCTGAAGTATTTAATAATCACTCGCACAAGGATTATCAATTATTAGTATCATCTATAATGTAAGATTGGCAGTGGTGAACAGAAACTAACACCTTATCCTTGCCCTAGGTAACGGCATCCTGAAGTTAATTAGAACAAATATGAGCCCATGCAGAGAAGTTAACACCTGGATATCCATTAAATGTAAAAGATACTTCTTTTTAATGCTGCTGATTATAGCTAGGCCTAATAAACATTAAAAACAAGCATTTTTTTCCCATTAAAATAAATAAATAAATTGGACAACTATAACATAATCATTTTGAAACTATTCTAAATAAAATTTTGTTTTATTCACAAAAAAAAATTAACTTGGTAATAATATGTAAAACAAATTGGAAGCCAACAACTAATGCTGTAAGACACGCTTCCACCCCAGCCTCAGTGTTGGCTTTTCAAATGTAAAGGTAAAAGACCTGTAAATACAAATATTGCCAGCAAGGCTGAACTGTGTGCTATAGGGGCTGCTTGTGTAGTTGTCGTGAACTCCATGAACCCTTTACTGATGAACCAGGAAAAATCACTGTTGGTAGCCTCTTACTTTCCTCCAGATTAGGAAAATCAATTGTGTAGTGAAGTCCACGGCTTTCATGCCTAGCAAGGGCACTGCTCACCACCAGCTTTGCACAACAGAAGAGGTTCCTCATTTCACAAGCCTCAAGCCCCACCATTGTTGGCTCCCACCCTAGTTGGAACAAGTATTCCTCCCATTTAGCCTCCAACTCACCAATCTTTTGCTCTGCAAATTGCAGCCTTGTTGTGGACCGAACAATTCCCACGTATTCCCACATGATTGATTGCAATTCCCTCCTTACTTTCCTTGTCATTAATAAAATTTTGTCCATAGCTTCACTCCCAAGTGAAAAAGGAACAACCGGTCTAGACCACCAATTTGAAGTACCGAGGTCATGTTTAGAGCTTTTCATGTGATCAATTGAGGGCTGAACAGCTCTTCTTGCAAATACCAGTGCTTCAAGCAATGAGTTGCTAGCAAGCCTATTTGCTCCATGCAAACCTGTGCATGCAACCTCACCTGCCACATACAATCCCCGCACATTTGTCTCCCCCTGGAGCCCAGCACGGACACCCCCACACATGTAATGGGCAGCAGGAACCACTGGAATTGGCTGGCAGGTTATGTCCAGGCCATGCTGTAGGCACTCAGCAGCAATGTTGGGGAAATGTGAGAGAATCTTTTTCCTAGGCTTGTGACTTATATCAAGAAGCACGTACTTCTCATTACGCTTTTTAAGCTGGTCATCTATACTTCTTGCCACAACATCCCTGGGAGCAAGCTCTGCTCTGTCATCATACAAGGGCATGAACCTTTCCATGCTTAAATTATACAGAATCCCTCCATCACCCCTAACAGCTTCAGTGATGAGAAATGCATTCTCTCGAGACTTGCTTGGTTTGACAGGAAGGCCTTCATCAGCTAAGGCAGTTGGGTGGAACTGAACAAATCTGGGCAACAAAATAATGCCAAAAAAACTATTATTTCCATTTCACACCAATACAGACATATAAGTGCATACTCAGTTACTCACTGCATATACACACAATAAATAAGATATAATAATAAAATGATTCATGTGCACACGAGCAGAGGCATAATCCTAATTTAAGAGTTCTTTTCATATAAAATGTTACACATTTGGGCTAACCAACCAAATGAAAAGTAGTAATCCTCATGCACAATCATAAAAAGGGGATGGCCCCTAAATAAGAGCAATGTAACTCATCCGGTATCATCCTGAAAGTTGACCTTGCATATTCAAATGCCATGAGATCAAGGCATTGTGATATCAGTTTGGAATCTTCCAAATTCTTCCAGACTTCTATTACATAATTATGACTTGTAAGTAACACAGCACTACAATTTTTATTTTTATTTCCAAATAAAAACTAACAAGTAAGACAGTTATGACAGAGAGCTTTTACATCTCAGACAATAATTAATAAATAATTACTCACTCCATATTGGAAATCACAGCTTGGGCCCGATGGGCGATGGCCATTCCATCTCCAGTAGCTACCTGGCATGAAGCAGATAAAACAGCATTATACTGATGCCTAAAATGGTTTAATTTTTTAGATGGTGATTAAATATCCAAGTAGTCAGATTTCATCGATTATAGGCAGAAATATGGTATCTAATATAAATATTAAATGCAAAAGAAAATAAGAGATCCAAGAGATAATATGGCCAACAGAGAGACAGCAGCAGCAGCAGCAGCAGCAGCAAAATTACAGACACTCTACTTCTTGTGAGAAAAACTAAAAAATTAGAGCATCCAGTTGCCTCCAAGTACTCTTTTATTATTATTAATATGTTCAAAACTAGGATACATAGAGCAAGAGCAACAGTGAGCACAAAAGTGATGATTTCAAAAATATTAAAAGTTGAGATCATTTTTTATATTCTAATATTACTTTTTTCTTTTTCTTTTTCAAATTTGATTATAATTTTTAAGTTTTAGGTTTCTATTTTCTTTCTTTCATTTTTTTTTTTTTGGTTTAGGATGAATGAGTCAGCTTTTAATAAAACCAACAAAGAATATACAATCACTTCAGCAAGCTCAAATAAACAAGCAGCAAAATAAGCTGCACACACTAAGAACACCGGATCAGATCAAAGCAAACATTACAAAAAAATAAACCTTCCTCACAACTAAAACTAAAAGCAAACTCTTTGGCTGCACCTCCTTTAGAACAGACAAGGAGTTATTACATCTTCCACATAACACCATGTTACAAAGGGAATTTCAAACACCCTTACAACTAACAGCCCTATGCCTCACATCAATTCTGATCAATCAAAAAATTTCCTCCCGTTAAAGAATTCTTCCATTGAACACCCGAGCATTTCTTTGGATCCATACATGACACAGTGGTTTTAAAGCCTTTCCCTTGCAGCTTGTTAATGCCCCAGTGAAGAACTGCATCCCATCTATACTCAGCCTTATCCACCAAGCTTAACCACAACTTTTGCCATATCCTTCAAGTGAAAAAACACAGTACAAATGGTCATGCTCTCTAGCTTACTTCTGTAATACACACATAACAGGTTCCCATCATAGCCTGTCCTTTATTGCCAACAAGCATATGAATGAATGCTTGGGAATAGCAGCTCTATACCCCACCATTTTGCATCAATCTAACTCATATTTTTTAGGCCTTATCTCATCCTATACTGAGTAACAGGTGACTCTGCCTGACATTTGATGACAGGGAATGTACAGTGTCTTCCTCAGCCAAAATTACTTAAGATATGCCAGCTTGAGCTCATCCAAAAGACCAAGGAGCTAGTGCCATTGCCCTTAAGGGATTGTAATTGGAACCCTAGCATTTATGGAGCTGGCAACTTAACACAAACTTGGGAAACAAAGCACCATTAGGGTGACAAATGGCAAGCCACAAGAAAGTTTCTGTCCATTACCGATAGGGGGTTTAATAAAAGGCTGAGCTATATCTCTAATGTCAAGCATTTTCGTCCACTCTCATAAATTACCTTGAGGTCTTTCGACATTTCAAAAGCTCTTTCCTCTCAGCAAAAAAAGCCACATTAAGAGCCCGTTTGGTATGTGTGTTTAAAAACTGAAAATTGTTGTTTAAAAATATGTATGAAAATACGTGTGGGTGAAAAAATCCATTGAAATGCATAAAATGTTGTTTAAAAACTGAAAATTGTTGTTTAAAAACACAAACCAAACACCTCCTAAATAACCCTTTCAGACAAAAACACTTTTTTTATTGCTGTAATGTATAACACCATTATGAGGTCATAGGTATCAGACAACCACTTAAAGACATTTTGATAAGCCCTAGAGACACTTGAATTTGCAGTCAAATTTGAAAATGGACCACAAATTCATAAAATGCAAATTCACACTGATCGCTATGAATTTGTGGATTAGAAAGAAATTCCCTTGTAAAAGGATGTAATTAGGTGGCAAAAAAAAGCGCCAAATTTTTCTTCTTTCTTTTTTCTTTTTTTTTTTTTGTGGGGGGGGTGGAGGGGGGGGGGGGTGTGGGTGTGAGAGTGGTGGTGCATCATTCTTCCTCAGATATGAAGATGGAAACAACAATTTATGGTAGAAGTGTGAAAGCATAAGTACCGGAGGATTTGTAGTTGATGGATAGATATGTCCAACCCCACCTGATGCAAGTAAAGTCACCTTTGAAATAAACCTTATAACCTGAAAATTCAAGAAAGCAAAGGTTATAGAATTGACTATGATTTTTTGGCAAAATACTTCCCCCATAGAATTTAAGAAACTTTAAACAGTAAATACTGTTGTCACCTCTTGTGTTTCAGTATTCATTGTGTCAACACCAAGACATACTGTGTCAGAACCATCCTGCAATATCGGCAACAAACTTACTTTAGCAAATGCCTATAAAATGAAGTCTCGAAGTTCACTTAGAAATACCAAATTGACATAGAGGAAACCGCTAAAGACAACCTTCAGAACATTCAATTGGTGATCATATGTTGAAACAGGGTCTTAAAGTTAATACCACACCTAAGATATGCTTAAACTTTCTTTCTTAGAATCATTATCCCCAAAAGCATAGCATATAGGACCATGTAAAATACAATATGAAACAAACATTTTTCAACAAATAGAATGGGTGGAGATAGTGACCTGGCAAGTGAGCAAATCAATTGCAAAATGGTGTTCAAACACACAAATATTTGGATCATAAACAACTGCCTCCAATAAAGCCCGCTCAATTTCTCTTCCGGTCATATCAGCAGCATGAACAATTCTGCGATGAGAGTGTCCCCCCTCCCTTGCTAGATGCAAGTTTCCATCCTCCCCATGATCAAATGAGGCACCCATTGCAATTAGTTCTCTAATTCTGTCAGGTCCTTCTGTACAAACAATCTGGATAACATAAAGAACGAAAAAAATATATATAAAAATATTTAAAAAAAAAAAAAAAGGCTCAACAGTTATGCAAGAGACAGTGGTAATTAGCATTCAAATGAGACAAGAATAAAAAAGTGAACACAACCAGAGAGCATGTACAAAATTTCAAAGTACTGATTTTCTCACAACAAAGTGTTTATTAAGTGAAACTAATTCAGAGGAAAATTATGACATTCTCAGTTTTATAAACCATGGGCATTGTTTATAATTCCCTCTATTAACTTTAACGGGGTTGGGAAAAATGAGGGCCTGAGATACTGGACCATACACATCCTGTTTCAATTTGATTGATCCCCATCTAATTTATAGCTAGATTGAGAACATCAAGAGATTCATGAGCTATAAATGAAAAGGGGCGGTATGGCCCATCACATATCATAATTAATTAAATTTCATACAGAGATCAAATCAGAAACCAACCCTGACAGTCTCCTCATCACATAGATAAGCCCCTGCTACAATGGTGTCATGCACGTGACTCTCCACTGAGTCTGAAGGGCATAGCACAGCACTAACTCCACCCTGAGCATAGTTTGTGTTGCTCTCATGAGGCTCAGCCTTGGTAATCACAGCAACAGACCCATGCTTTGCAACTTCAAGAGCATAGCGAAGGCCAGCAACTCCACTGCCAATGACAGCAAAATCAAAATACTTCGTGGAACCCTCTCTCAAGCATGATGAAGTGACAGTTCTAAGAGACTTCCAGTTCTCACTAAATGGAGATTTGGAATAATTACATCTTTGGGTCTGCAAGAACTTTGATACTCCACATGACCTGAAAGAAGGCAAAAGAAAATTCCTTTACACATTTAGAATACAAGTATGAGCCACAAAATTGAAATTTCTAGTGCATTGACATGGAATATAATCAACAGAACTGTTCAAGCTACCACTGTCTGTGCTGAACAATTATTATATTTGCATTTCCTGCAAAGTTACAATGCCAAAACTATTCAAGTTGTTCTGGGGTATCATTTTCATGCTAAATAAACTACTAAACTGATTATTCTTTTCTCAACAATTCATATCCATGGCATTCTTTTCCCTAGAACAACATGGTCAAAGTGAAAATGAAATTTAGATCTCACAAAAAATATATAGGAATAACAAAATAAGTGATATGTGAACAAAAGTAAATTTATAACTAAAGTGCTCTGGTATAGCAGCAGTATCTGTAAACTACAGTAAAATGTATGAAGAGATCCAACTAATTCTCAAATAGAAGCCTTTTCAGACACAAGGAAGTTGTTCTCAAAAAATGTAATTGAGCACTTTTAATAGAATATTTTTTGATAACTCGACGGTTGTGGAGGATTTGAACCCTATACGACTCTATTGGAAATATCAGGAGGTGTCAGCTAAGCTACAAGACTATCACTTTTTATAAAATAATTGAAGTAATTCTATACAAAATTTATTTCTAAACCAATCACATACCACAAGAGCTCTTTCTGTATGCATCGGTTGAATGCTACACCAGAAACCCAAGAAGTTTTTCTATAACCTTGTCCCCTGCATGGTGCCACACTATAATGCAAGTTGCCACTTCCAGCAGGTATACAAGTTGTCATTTAAAATACTTCTGCCAGATAACAATAGTAAAAGCTCAAAATTAGATCAAACTTCACCTTTCACAAAAAGAATCAGCTTTTAAAATTTCATGCATCCTTTGAAATTCAATATATTGTGATCCATAGCAAGTAAAAATATTCAAAAAGCTAAAATCAGCTGTAACAACTAAACAAAAAAGTAATAATATCAGGAAAGGAAGCACTATGATCTTGAAACTCGAATACATGTTTTGAACACAAATTACTCCCCCTAGAGAAAAATCAGCACAGCCCAACATCAATACATCCAACTTCCTCAAACTTGTTTTGAAAATAAGGCATATGTCAAGATGTCATCCCCTTTCATATTAACAACCAACTCAAAGCATAGCATACAATAATTCAAAATTCATCAATTAAGAGTCAATCAAATATAGAAAACTTAGTCACAATTGGCATCCACAAAACCTATAAAATCAGAAACAACCCAAAAGAAAAAACAGAGAGAGAAATTTAAATTTTAAAGGGTTAACAAGAGGGGGGTTGGATAAGGCATAAACTCCAGTCACCAAGCAAACTAACGACTACCCATCATTCTCAGACCAAAAAGACAACTACCCATTATCCAAAAATAAGAGCAGTTACAAAGAGAGAGAGAGAGAGAGAGAGAAAAAACCACAAATTTTTTTCTTTCATTCTTAAAAATGTAAAGAAAGTGATTGAAACAATAACAAACAGAACATCAGAATGTCAAACACAAAGAAACCCAGATTCAAAAATTCATCAAAAGCTCTCAAAACTTACAGAGAAACGTGCTCCAACAACTCTGCCTGTACGCTAATGGAAAGTAAAAAAAAGGTATCTGAACCTGGGTGTCCTCGCTTTTCAAACAATGAATCTGGCCCAACAAAACAAGGGCCAATGAAAGAACATTGAAAAAAATATATTCTGTAATTTTTGAACAAAAGAAAAAATAAAACACAGAATGGAGGGCTTAAAAATTAGTAAAATTTATAATGAGAATGAGAGGTGAATAAAGCTTTAGTATAAATAAGCCTACGTTTCCGACACGCCACACCTCAGTTTTGCTCCAGAACCATCCTCGAACTTCGCGCCAATCTTTTTTTCTTTTTCCTTTTTTTTTTCCTTTTATAAATGAGACATGCGCAGCCACGACTTCTCTCTGTTGACTTCGCTATTAACGGCTATAGATCATAATTCACTAGCTTAAACTTGAATGCTAATTACAATTTGGAAACGTTGTTCTAGTAATGTTATTTTTATTTTTAAAAAATATACGTGGTTTGCTTAGAATCATTCTTGAGTTTTGTGCCAACTTTTTTCTTTTTCTTTTTTTTTTTCCTTTTATAAATGATATATACGCAACCACAGCTTCTCTCTATTGTCTTCTGCTATTAACGGCTATAGATAATAGTTCACTATCTTAAACTTGAATGCTAAGGGCGGTCTGGTCACGTTGTTCTAGTAATATTATTTTTACTTTTTGGAAATACTTGTACGTGAAAAAGTATATGAAAATACATGTAATGTTGTTTAAAAACTGAAAACATGTGTTTAAACACGTGTAGCAAACAGGCCCTAATTATCAGTACAAAGAAAATGATAAAGTTACAAAAAAAAATTATAAATTACTAACACACTAAGTGATTATTAATAAGTAAAAAAGTTAGGTAAGTAGTCGGCTTAGATGCCAATTAATAAGAATTTGTTACCTTAGCATTACTCAATTGTAGGAGACAACTATTTCACAATAAATTTAAGATGGCAAGTTATTACTGGTTTTGCTTTGAATTCACTACTAAAACTATCTTTTTTACCCAAAAGTAGCAGAAGTATTATCTTATCATTTAGGATTTTGTTGTGAGGTTATTATGTACATAATATTTAAGTATTTCTCTAAACTTAATTCTCATTAATTTTTTGTAGTTTTCACGATTTTTTTTTTAAAAAAAAAAAAACTTTTTCTTCTCTACCCCCTAAACTTCCTTAGAAAACTACCAATAGATTTTAATTGCAAAGTTTTTGGCTAATTAAAAAATGTCATCATACATACATACATACATACATATATATATATATATTTCTTTAAAAAAAAGTACATATATATATATATAAATAAAAATAATTTTCACAATTCTATTAATTAAAAACATGTCATAATTCTCACTGTTATTCCTTACGGTTCTACTAGTGGCAAAGTGTTTATGTGGTTGGTTATATACCTTTCTCTCTTTTTTTTTTCTTTTTTGAGAAAGTGGTTGGTTGGATACTTGGATGTGAATAAGTCATGAATTCGAAAATTCCAACATTCAAAAAGACAAAGATTGCATTTGGTATTGACTGAAAAATGCAGCTTTTTTATTATTTAGCTTATTTTTGCTACTATTCAGCCTATTTTTACTACTATTCATGACTATATTGCACTTTTTAGTACTATTTATGGGTCTTATTGTACTATTTCAGATGGATTTTAACTTTGTATATATACAGTACTAACAGTAAAAAGTTTTCAATTTCAATTAGGTAAATTGTTTCCAAACAAACTTAAAGATAACATATTATAAAGTTAGACTTAGTTCTGTTTGAGAGAATACCTTTGAATCCCCTTCTTTATGGAGGTAATATTTCATTTAGTAGGAGGTTTCATACAATAATTTTTCCCATTTCATTTATTAGTTTAATTTTTTTCTTATTATTTCTTCCTTTGTAGAAATCAACTATTTTTCCTAAAATAAATGGACTATTAAATCAAACTATGATTTAACTTGCCTAAAGGAATCCTACTTTTTGTGTGTAAGTATAGGTTCCTCTTAATTAATAATCAATAAATTTAGACAATATTAGCAAGTCCAAATCTTTTGTCACACTTTTCCTGCTCCACTCTATACTTTATCAATAAATACTTGTCACGTGTTCATCTAATTAATTAAATTCTATCATTATTGACTTATTAATACTACAGTTATTAATTAATAGTAGTATTTAATTAATTAAGTGAACACGTGGCAAGTATTTATTAGTAGACTATAGAGTGGAGCAGGAAAAGTGAAACAGAAGATTTGGACTCCAATATTAGCTGTTGTGATTGATGCATACTAAAAATAGTATTGATATCAATAATAAGTCCATGTCAATGTGATGTTGCTTTAATCACAACTAACCACCTTAATAAATTATGAAAAAATGTATGATGGTAACATTGATCGCTATTAAATTATCCAATTAGTAAGGAGGAAATTTTTTATCTCTTTCTTTTTCTTTTTTATTTCTTTTCTTTATAAAAAGACCCAAAAAAAAAAAAAAAACATTAGGTGCTCCATCGTAATAAACTAATAATAATTAACGCTAACAAATCGCTGTGGAAATTGAACACTACGAGAGACTAAAGACTAAAAAAGTCATAATAATTTTTTTCACAATTATCTTATGTACGGCCCCCGCGTCATATCCTACATTGGGCCTTGGGCCCTGGCCTGGGTATATGGCCCATGAGGCCAATCCCTTTATACCCGGCAGCCCACCCCCGGGCCACGCGTACGGCAAGCCCAAGCCTTGCTTCTTCATCGTTTCTCGGCTACACCTTTCCATGGAGTAGATATTTGACTCACGGGAAGACCTGCACTGTACCTACCCGGCCTCGCCCCGGAGAGCCGCCGCTCCCGAGGACTATCGTGGAGGCAGGAACCAAGTTCCAACGCCACCCTCAAAATTTCCCACTCCTACCTGACCACCCATTTTGTCTTTGGTTAGTTTTTTTTTTTTTTTTTTTTTAACCGTTAATGTATAGATGTAACAAAAGTATTCGGATCATTATGCAATGTCTTAATCAAATGCCTCTTTATATTTTAATATTTTGCATTTTTAATTACTTATGTTTGATATTATCTTTATATTTTTCTTTGTAGTCAATCTTTGTTTACTAAAATTACTATATACTTATCCTACATTTGGTGGTCAAATTACAAACTGCTATAAACGAAAATGCTAATATGAAAATGAAATTAAACACAAATGTTGAAGATACAAATTTGTATCTTCTTTTTTTCCCATAAAAAAAGAAGATACAAATTTTGAAACATAAAAGAACAAAACAAAAATAATCACAAACTTCACTCTATTTGTTTTAGAAATAATGTTTTATAGAAAATGAGTCATTTAAAAAAAAATTATAAAACTATCTCATTTTTCTATATTTGGTAGCAACTTTAAATAAGTTGAAAAACAACTCCTAACTTCCATTATTTAACTTATTGTGAGATAGAGTTATTTTCTAGTTAGTGAAAAACAATTTCTAAAAATAAGTCATACTTTTTATGTTTACTGAAAACAGTTTTCCTTTAACTCATTTTTTCTAATACTACTAAACAATGGAAAAAAAAAAAAAAACTATCTTTAATCAAGGATTTCCATTGAAGCAAACAGAGCGCTCGAAAGTATAATTTAATTTTAAAAAAATATCTAGCAAATCGTAAGTTTTAGAATATGGAGAGATTAAAATTTATCAAACTAAAAAGAATTAGAGATTCTCTCTTTTTAATTTTTTTTACTTTATCCTGTATCAAACTTTTTTATTTTGGTGAGTTAGAGAATCTTATTGAACTTTTTATTGATCCATAGCTCACAAGAAATTGGGTGGTTGAATTTTTTTAATCATTTATTGCTATTTTAGTCTTAAGAATCATCAGTCTCTCTAATAAATTGGAGGTGTACGGCCCCCGCGTCATGCTCTATATTGGGCCTTGGACCCTGGCCTGGGTATATGGCCCATGAGGCCAATCACCTTATACCCGGCAGCCCACCCCGGGCCACGCATATTGCAAGCCCGAGCCTTGCCTCTTCATCCTTCCTCGGCAACACCTTCCCAGGCAGTGACAGATATTTGACTCTCGGGAAGCCCCGCGCTGTACCTACCCGGCCGTACCTCGGAGAGCCACCGCTACCGAGAACTATCGTAGAGGTGGGAACCAAGTTCCAACGCCACCCTCACAGTTTCCCACTCCTACCTGACCACCCACTTACGATCGATAACAGTGGACCGCCGGTTGCACTCGTTGACAAGTAATTATGACCTCTCCACTAAACTATGGACTATAAATACAGGAAGTTTTTGAGAAGAAGGGGGTTGGAAAATGGACGGTAAGAAGAGTGTATGCAGAGAGTGAGCAGAGAGAGAAGGTGACCCAGACCCACGAGGAAAGAACAGAGAGGACGTTCAGTCTTAGCGAGAAGAACGACCCAGAGTAGGAAATCCAAGCCCACCATACAAATAAGTTGTGAGCCCAAGTGAGGCCCAGCCCAACGGGCTTTGGTATTGGGCGCGCACAATTGGCGCCGTCTGTGGGGAATCCTACTAAGCAGTGGTTCCGCTGAGACTTGTTTACCGGAAGATGTCTGGAGGTAACGCAGAGAGCGGCTCGGCAGGGTCTTCCAGGGGATCCACCTGGCGGGAACGGAGGCAGAAGAGACGCGAGGATCCGGTTTACGAGCAACAAGAAGAGTGATCCGGTCTTGGAGAAGGGTCCTATCAAACGGGGAGAACGGCATCCCATGCTTCCCGGCATGGACAGCCCGACGCCAGGGATGAGGAGCTCGAGCGGCTGCGGAGGTTAGTACAAGAACTGGAGTTGGAAGCGAGGAATGAGCGCCGCCGAATGGGTCAAGACGACCAAGGGGGAAGGCCTGATGCCGAGGAAGAGAGACGCGGGATGGGGTCGAATCAATCAGGATCCCACCGCCGCAGGGAGCGTTCACACTCGAGGGAGTCCCGTCGCCGACGAGACCGCTCCTATTCAGCGGAATCTCGCCGAAGACGACGTCGCTCTCGGTCACGGGAGTACGGGAATCGGGGCTCGGGCTCTCCAGAGGGACGGCCGAGGAATGCGGCCATGGATACAATGAGCCGTGCGTTGCGCAGGGCGGCTCGGTCCCCATTTTCAGCGAACATTGAACGAGCGCCAATGCCGGACAGATTTACACGACCGCCGTTCAAATCATACGGCGGGAAAACGGATCCCGTGGAGCACGTCAGCCACTACATCCAGATGATGTCTCTCCATACCCGGAATGACGCCCTGATGTGTAAAGTTTTTCCCTCCAGCCTAGGCCCCACAGCTCTGAGGTGGTTCAACGGTTTGCGTAAGGGCTCCATCCATAGTTTCTCCGAGCTTATACAGGAGTTTGGCTCCCGTTTCGTGACGTGCAGCCGAGAACAGCAACCGGTGGACGCACTGCTGTCTATGAAGATGAGGGCAGGGGAAACCCTCCGTGATTATGCTAGCCGGTACTGGGAGCTCTACAACGAGATTGGCGGAGGGAACGAGAAGATTGCCGCAAGCACTTTCAGAATGGGATTGCCTGAGGAGTCGGGGTTGAGGGAATCATTAACTAAGAAGCCTCCCGAGGATATGAGGCAGTTGATGAAGCGCATTGAGGAGTACAAGCGACTGGAAGATGACAAAATGCAAAGCAAAGGCAAGGCGCAGGTGACAGATCGTCCTTGGCAGAGCGGTTTTCAACAGAGGACATGGGGAAATTTGAGGATTCAAGAACCAGTAGCACCGGTAGGGGAGGTGAACGTGATGTTCAAGGAACCCGTACATAAAATTGTGGATAAGATCAAACACGAGCCATATTTCAGATGGCCGAACCGGATGGCTGGCGACCCCACCAGAAGGAATCAGAACCTTTACTGCACTTACCATAAAGACCGGGGACATACCACCGAGCAATGCCGAGTGTTGAAGGACCATCTCGGGCAGCTGGCTAAGGCAGGGCACCTCAAGGAATTTGTGACGGACGCTGGGGATCGAAGAACAGTGCATGGCGTTCCCAACAGAGGGAATCCCCTTCCGCCCCCTCTCGGGGTAATTGATGTTATTCACGTCGCCCCGAGGGGCGTTTCAACGGCAAAGGCGAAGGGGGTGTTGACAGTGACATCTGTGGAGGGAAGTACGGGCGTGCCGCCCCCCGCAAAAAAGAATAAGCCCGCCCGAGAGCCGATCGCTTTCGATGACAGTGATTTGGAAGGAACCATTCAGCCACACGACGACGCATTGATAGTCACGGCGAGGATTGGCGGCTTCGTGGTGAAGAGAATAATGATAGACCAGGGAAGCGGGGCGGATGTTATGTATCCGGACCTATTCAGGGGGCTCGGGTTGAGGAAGGAGGATCTGGCGAAGTACAGCACTCCCCTGGTT